>NW_026294573.1:8941899-9096899 GCF_007827085.1 Peromyscus californicus insignis
CCTCTACTGCTTCCCCTGAGGCTGATCTCAGGACATCTTTAGCCAGTTCTTGTTTATAGGGCCATGCAGGTTTTTGTTTCCTGACTTAGAGCTTGATTCAGAACAGAGAGACCACAGGAGGTGTTACCAAGGGATCAGGCTAATTACCCTGCATCCAGGATAGTTACCCTGCAACCTCTGTACAGTAGGGAGCAACCTCATGGAAGGAGGCAGTATGTGAAGTCTTGACTTCCTACAAGCAGCCCTACCAGTCTGCTCGGACCCTGTCTAAGCAGGCAGGAAGGGGTGGGGAGGAGATGCAGAACCTCCCTAAGAGATGGAGCCTGATCACCTTCAGGGCAGCTTAGCAGCCTGAGACAAGAGGGCAGACTGTGCACACTGGTGACATAAACTTCTCTCAACTGTCCCCAGGGCCACTTCTGACAACAGGGAAGGCCTGGGAAAAGCCTTCCCAGCCTGTTCCCTGGGATGTAAGGCTCTGGGCTGGTCCCTGCCAGACTTCTTGGGAGCCCCCTTGTGGACTCACTTGGGAACTGCTGAGCTGTGCACTGGAGTGATTGGAGAGCAGGAGAAAAGCCCTGAGTTCAAGGGACTGCCTCCTTCCTCTCCCTGAATTCCTAAGGACCTGGGGAGGTGGCCTGTCCCTCCTTCCAGGGCCCACTTCCCTCTGGCCAAGTCTCCCTTCCTGTGTTCTCACCTTTTCAGCTGTGACTCTGACCCTGGGGTAAGAGTTTGGGCACTGGCAAACTATACCCTGCTTCAGCTAAAGCCTGAGGGCAACAGAGTCATCTTCTAACCGTCCTTTGGCATTGTTTAGGGTGGGAGTTTGGGTCCCCTCCTGCCTCTGCGGTTTGTCAAGTGCACGTTCTTGACCAGACCCTGGACTTAGCTGTCCCAGGTGTTCCCCGTGCTCAAGAGCTGTCCCAAGTGTTCCTTGTGCTCAAGAGCTGTCCCCCAGGTGTTCCCCGTGCTCAAGAGTTGTCCCCCAGGTGTTCCCTGTGCTCAAGAGCTGTCCCAGGTGTTCCCTGTGCTCAAGAGCTGTCCCAGGTGTTCCCTGTGCTCAAGAACTGTCCCCCAGGTGTTCCCCGTGCTCAAGAGCTGTCCCAGGTGTTCCCCGTGCTCAAGAGCTGTCTCCCAGGTGTTCCCCGTGCTCAAGAGCTGTCCCAGGTGTTCTCCGTGCTCAAGAGCTGTCCCCCATGAGCAGTCATGCCATCTTGTCCTCTCTCCTTCCCAGCCCTGTGTTCAGGCCAGGTGTTCACTGAGAGGTCTGGGGAGCTCAGTAGCCCCGAATACCCACAGCCGTACCCCAAACTCTCCAGCTGCACCTACCACATCTGCCTGGAGGAGGGCTTCAGTGTCATCCTGGACTTCGTGGAGTCCTTCGATGTGGAGATGCATCCTGAGGCCCAGTGCCCCTATGACTCCCTCAAGGTCTGCAGCTTGCACCCTTACCTTGTCACGGCTCTTACCCCTGAACAGCAGCCCTTCCTTCCTTTCAATACCGCCTACTATGTTCTGTCCTCCAGTGAATCCCTTTCAGCCTTTCTGTGGGGCTCCAAGCCAGGTTGTCACTTCAGCATGAAGGATAGGGTACCCACCTCTTGTCCCCAGCCTGCCCCAGCCAGTTTCAGTTGGTACACTTCCCTCTAACATAGGCCAGACCCCTGCCGCAGGTCCTGGGGGTTCAGAGTCTCTTTGTTCAGATCCAAACAGAGAAGGGGGAATACGGCCCATTCTGTGGGAAGGCGTTGCCCCACAGGATTGAAACGAACAGCAACAGTGTGACCATCACATTTGCTACTGATGAGTCGGGGGCCCACACAGGCTGGAAGATCCGCTACACCAGCACAGGTGAGCATGACTCTCGGGTCCAGGAGACAAAACAGTTTCTGCCCATTCTGCAGCATCAACAAACCATAGCACTGGACTCTTTCCTGGTCAGGCCAAGGAAGGGAGCACAGATGGAGTGGGGGTGGTCTGTCAAGTGACATCCATGGCAGGGATGGGGTGGGGGTGGGGGAGTGGAATAGCAAGCCTTCCCTTCTTCCTTCTCCCCCTTACCCAGACAGCCATTTACCTGGGCACCCCCTCTGTCCTCAGTTCTGGTGTTTGAGATAGGGTCTAACTCTGCGGGTCAGATGGTCCCAAACTTATAGCACAAACTGCCCTTAAACTTGGATCCTCCTGCCTCAGCCCGAGTGCTGGGATTCCAGGTCTATGTTTCCCTCTATCTTATCCCCCTCACAACCTACCTACCCACGATCTATCCATCCATTCACCCACCCACCCGCTCACCTATCCTGTTCCCCACCCATCTTTACCTCCTATAGATATGTGTAAGGTAGGTGAATATGGAGCTTGGTGGCTGAGGGCCGGCCTACTGAGCACAGGACCCTGAGGACCCTGTGCTCAGTCCTCAGCATTACTCTTAAAAGAGAGATGTATGCCAAGGATGCTAAATGCAGAAGGCAGAGTCACCAACAGTCTCTGCCCTCAGTTCAGTGGGGAAATGTCAAGCCCCTGTGGCACAGCCTTTCAGGCGAACGCTTTGTCTAGTGAGACTCCAGGGAAGGGCAACACCAAACACTGTCACTTAATCTCAGTCTTGTTCTTTTCCTAGAAGTGACACTCTTGGCTTCAAACCACACGTGTCATCTTCCTGGCATAGAGAACTCATTCTGTACTTCTGGTTTTCTTTTTCTTTTTCTTTGGTGGGGAGGGTAGGGGTGTGTTTCAAGACAGGGTTTCTCTGTGTAACAGCCCTAGTCGTCCTGGAACTTACTTTGTAGTTTGAGTCTGGCCTCGAACTCAGAGATCCCTCTGCCTTTGCCTCCCTAGTGCTGGGATTAAAGGCGTGTGCCACCACCACATCTGGCAGTTTTCTTAACTAAAAAAAAAAAGAATTGGCTGTATGCCACTGGTGTGCAGATGCCCCTGGAGGACAGAAGGGTCAGAGCCCTTGGAGCTGGGGTTGCACATGGTTGTGAGCCCCCTGATGTGGGGCCCAAACTGGAGTCCTCTGGAAAGCAGTGCTCTTAACTGCGGCACCATCTTTCCAGCCTTGTAGCTGAGTCACGGACAAAGAAACAAGTGAGTGTGTGGAGGTGACTCAGCTTAATTTTGCCTTTGGTGTTAAATGTTAAGACCACCACTGTTAACACTTGGGGCAGGCCCTGCCTCTTAGTTCACTTATAACCAAGAACACAGATTGCTAAATTCAGACCTGCCTGTTCCTCTGCACAGCACAGCCCTGCCCTGATCCAACGGTGCCACCTAATGGCTACATTTCACCCGTGCAAGCCAAGTACATCCTGAAGGACAGTTTTTCTGTCTTCTGCAAGACTGGCTTTGAGCTTCTACAAGTGAGTCACTAAAAAACTGAGTGCCTATGATCAAGACGGCTTTGAATTTGGAGATGAAATCGGGAAGTGCCTATGCAGAAAAAAAAAAATCAAAGTAGTAATAAGTCTGCAGCAAACAAAGAGGAATGGCATGGACAGTCTTTGGGGGGGGGGGGGCGCGGTGGTGGTGGTGGTGGATCCTGCCTTTCATTTTTGTTTTGAGGCAGTTTTGCTATGTAGTCTAAGCTGGCCTGGAACTATGTAGTTCAGGCTGGTCTCAAGTTCAAAATCCTCCTGCCTCAGCCTCCCAAGTATTGGGATGACTAGTATATGCCACCATAAGCATTTCTGCCTTTTAAAAATTGTGACTTTGTTTTTCTAAATTTTTCAATGCTTATTTTTAAGTGCATTGGTATTTTGCCTGCATATGTCAGTGTGAGTGTCAGATCCCCTGGAACTGGAGTTACAGTTGTGAGTTGCCATGTGGGTGCTGGAAATTGAACCTGGGCACTCTGAAGAGCAGCTGTGCCCTTAACCGCTGAGTCATCACTCCAGCCCTTTTTGTTGTTTTTTGAGACAGGGTTTCTCTATGTAGTGCTGGATGTCCTGGAACTCACTTTGTAGACCAGACTGGCCTCCAATCACACAGATGTGCTGGGATTAAAGGCGTTCACTACCACACCCAGTTGTTTTGTTTTGTTGAGACAGGATTTTTTTTTTTTTTTTTTTTTTTGTTTTGTTTTTCGAGACAGGGTTTCTCTGTGTAGCTTTGCGCCTTTCTTGGAACTCACTTGGTAGCCCAGGGTGGCCTCGAACTCACAGAGATCCGCCTGGCTCTGCCTCCCGAGTGCTGGGATTAAAGGCGTGCGCCACCACCGCCCGGCGAGACAGGATTTTTTTGTGTAGGCCTGGCTGTCCTGGAACTCACTTTGTAGACCAGGCAGGCCTCGAACTCATAGACATCCACCTGCCTCTGTCTCCCTAGTATTGGGACTGAAGGTGTGCACCATCACACCTGGTGCTGCAGCTGTAACTTTTTGAGACAATGGCTCAAGATGTAGCCCAGGCTGGCCATGAGCTCTTTGACTTCCTGATTTAGCCTCTCCAGTGCTGGGATTATAGGTGTACACGGTCATACCCGGCTGAAACTTTTATGTTTGGTGCTGAGGACTGAACTCATACACACTAAGTATGCTCTCTATCACTTAGCCTACACGCTCCACACCCATCTGTTGTAGAGGCTCTTTTAGAGAGCTAGTCATTAAAAGAACTTCTGTTCATCTGTACTTTGAGCTCTCTGGAAAGTGGCTGAAACAACAGAAAGGAGTGTGCTCACCTTGCCCCATGAGCTCTGCGTAGCTCCTGTTAGATTAAGACTTCCCTGGCCAGCTGACGCCCTTCCAGGGGAACAGCTCCTGGGCCCACAAAGATTAGACAGCCCTGGAAAGAGTACATTCTGCAAAGTTATAAATAGTGCTCACTGTTAAGGGAGAGGGAATATAATTTTAAAAACTGCTTAGCATGTTGCTTCAGGGGCACAGGTAAGAAATTAACTCATCCTCTTTGTGTTCTTCAAAATTGTCACTGAATCCCAGTGGTAAAAAGCAATAACCCTGGAATGACAGCTAGGGATGGAGTCCAGTCTGTGGAGGGCAAAGCAGGGAAAGTCCCATCTTACAAACCTCTTGGTCAGGCTCTTTTCCACTTTTGGACTGCAAGACCATAAACTTGTTCAGTTGTTTTGAAACTGCTTCATGTAGCCCAGGCTGGCCCTGAACTTGCCATATAGTTGAGGATAAGCTTGTCCCAATTCTCTTGCTTCTACTTCCCTGGGGCATGCTCCATCATGCCCAGTTTATGTGGTGCTTTGGATCAAACCCAGGACTTTGTGGATGTTAGTAAAGTATACATCCTGTTTATCATTTAAATGAAAAAAAATGTGTATCTTTTGAAACACTACAGCTTTGGCAAATGGCACTCTCTTCCATTAATGCATACTTTCTCTCTCTGGACTATGTAGACCAGGCTGGCCTCAAACTCAGAGATCTGCATGCCTTGGATTAAAGGTGTGTACCACACTTGGCTCAAATGGTTGACATTGTTTCAGGGACTTGTCTTTGTCTTGGATTAAAGGTGTGTACCACCACAGTCAGCTTAATGTTTGACTTTAGTAACTATCTCTGCATTTTTTTTTTTTAACATTGGCATTTTTTGGGGGGTGGGGGTGAGGGGTAGGTAGAGACAGTTTCTCTCTGTGTAGCCATGACTGTCCTGGAACTTGATTTGTAGACCAGGTGGCCTTGGACTCAGAGATCCATCTGTCTCAGCCTCCCTGAGTGCTGGGATCACTGGCACTGCCACGATGCCAGACTCCTTCTGGCACTTTTGAGAAAAAGAACATTTGTATGTGGCTGCACACAGCATGCGTGGAGGGCAGAGGACCAGCTTCCAGGTGTCAGTTCTCGTTTTCCCATGTAGGTTCCAGATCTCAAATTCAGGTTGGCAGGCTTGTCAGCCAATTACCTACCTTATCTGCTGAGCATCTCACTGGCCCCATCTGGCACTTGGTAGAAAGAAATGGTGGAAAGGCTGGAGAGATGACTAAGCAGAGGACTGGATTCAGTTCCCAGGGCCAACATGGCAGCTCACAACCACCCTAACTCGTTTCAAGGGGTTCAAGGCTGCCTTCTGCTGACCTCTTCGGACACTAGGCACACAGGTGGTACACGCATGCATGCAGGCAAAACACTCAAAACCATGAAACAAACCGAATTTTTTTTTTTTTTTTTTTTTTTTTTTGGTTTTTCGAGACAGGGTTTCTCTGTGTAGCTTTGCGCCTTTCCTGGGACTCACTTGGTAGCCCAGGCTGGCCTCGAACTCACAGAGATCCGCCTGGCTCTGCCTCCCGAGTGCTGGGATTAAAGGCGTGCGCCACCACCGCCCGGCCGAATTTTTTTTTTTAAAGATTTATTTATTTATTATGTATACAATATTCTACCTGCATGTGTCCCTACAGGCCAGAAGATGGCACCAGATCACATTACAAGTGGTTGAGCCACCATGCGGTTGCTGGGAATTGAACTCAGGACCTCTGGAAGAACAGTAGTGCTCTTAACCACTGAGCCATCTCTCCAGCCCCCGAATTTTTTTTTTAAATAGTGTGTGTGAGATTGTGCACACCTTTAATCCCAGCACTCAGGAGGCAGAAGCAGTTGGACTTTGTGAGCTCAAAAGCTAGCCTGGTACACAGAGTTCCGGGACAGCAGGACTTCATAAAAATAAATAAATGGAGGGGCTGGGGCCTAACCTCCACCCTCAGAGGAAGAAAACAAGAGACACCGACAAGAACTTTGACCAGTTGGGTTCTAGGATGCACTGGAAAGCAGTATATGGTAAGAATCGCAGTTATTAGTGTACAGGTGACGTAAGCCAGCAGAGCTGTTGGCAGCCAATGTGCACATGAACAAGGCAGCTGAGCCACGGCTGCTGCCCTCACTTGGGAGCACTGGGAAGCTCTGGTATGGGGAGTGACCTGATGTTAACAGGGAGCTCATTCTCTGAATTTCCTCTTCAGGGTCCTGTGCCCCTAAGATCATTCACTACTGTCTGCCAGAAAGACGGATCCTGGGACCGGCCAATACCAGAGTGCAGCAGTATGGTCATACCGTGACAACCCTTCCCTTGCTGCCACCTGTACCATTTCTGTGTTGTCCCTTCATGTGTACACACATGAAGGTCATTGTAGAGTTAGAGCAGTGGTTCTCAACCTAAGTGCTGCGGTCCTTTAATACAGTTCATGTTGTGGGGACCCCCTACCATAAAATTTTCATTGCTATGTCATAACTGTAATTTTGCTACTGCTATGAATCATATCTATTTTCCAATGGTCTTAGGCAACCCCAAAGAAATTGCAACCCATAGGTTGAGAACCACTGGGTTAGAGGATGCCTGGCTCTTCCACCAGCCCAGCGCCACCCCCCCCATGCTTTTTTTTCCCGAGACTGGGTTTCTCTTCTCTATATAGCTTTGCACCTATCCTGGAACTCACTCTGTAGCCCAGGCTAGCCTCAAACTCAGATCTGCCTGGCTCTGCCTCACAAGTGCTGGGATTAAAGGCGTTTGCCATCGCCTGGCCTGGGATCTTAATTAGGAAGCACAGTGCTATGGTTGGTTTACCTGGGTGCTGGGGAGGTGAACTCAAGTACTTATGATTGTGCAGAAAGCACTTTCCTGTTCTGAGCAATCTCCCCAGTTCACCCATTATTGCTTTGTGGCTTCTCTAGTCATTCCCATGCCCCCCCTCCCACCCCAGATTCACTTCTACTCAAGTCTCTGTGCCAAGGAGCCGAAATGCTGGGGAGAGGCACTGAAATCATTCCTAAGTGTAAAACACTGCTCTTGCAGGCATTAGAAATGTAGGGAAAAAAATCTTAATCCCTATCACCCTACAGAAAAGTGATGCTACTGTGTAGGCCTCTCCAGTTCTACCCCACCCTAAGCCTTGGGCATACATGTGCACACCTGCCACACACTTATATGGATAATGGCACTTATTTGCATTTTGAAAACTAAGAAATTTCTCAAGAATCACATGCTTAGTACTCTTTCTTTTTTTTTTTTTTTTTTTTTTTTTTTTTGGTTTTTCGAGACAGGGTTTCTCTGTGTAGCTTTGCGCCTCTCCTGGAACTCACTTGGTAGCCCAGGTTGGCCTCGAACTCACAGAGTTCAGCCTGGCTCTGCCTCCCGAGTGCTGGGATTAAAGGCGTGCGCCACCACCGCCCGGCGCTTAGTACTCTTTCAACTACGAAAGTATACATATTTGAAAACAGAAACTTCTCCCCAATTAGATTTACCAATTCTTTCAGTATCAAATGTTGAGCCGGGTTGACAGTGTGTGGGCAAATGGTGGTCTGGGTCTGATCCTGCCACTTCTTGCTGTGTAGGTGTAGACACATCTGGTGCTATTTCACCTGTGGCATGGCAGAGCAGCCACAACAGAAATTTGAGCTGAGGCTGGAGAAGATGGCTCAGCAGTTGAGCACTGCCTGCTCTTCCTGGCGACCCTGATTCAATTCCCAGCACCCACGTGGCAGCTCACACCTGTCTAACTCCAGTTCCAGCTCTTCTGATACCCTCACATATATGTACATGCAGGCAAAACACCAATTAACAAAAAAATGAATTAAAAATCCCAGCACTTTCAAGGCAGAGGACAGAGCAAGTTCTAGAACAGCCAGGGCTATGTGGAGACAGTCTCAAAAGCCAACAAAAAACAAAAAAAACCAACAAACCTGAAACAATCAACACCCCTCAGGGTTTCTACAAAGCTCAAGCTGTGAGCAGGAAAATAGAGACAAGTCTCTTAATCCACTGGTTTATGTCACACAAGAACATGGTCTTTTCTTCCATGTTATCCTGCAGACCATTTCTTTTGTGAGAGCTATGCAACTCCAAGTGTTTCTGAATTCCCTGCTCTGGAGAGGCCACCCACTCCTCTCCAGGGAAGTCCCTTCAGTGAAGAGGCACCAAGTTGAAACTATTCTTGCTACTTTTAAAAGTGGCATTAGTGCCATGTACCATGTAGAGAATGAGACCAGCACAAGGCCCACCTGGCTCTCCACGTACTGGTCCTGGAGAGCATACTGGGGGCTTCACCTGTGTCACTCAGGTACCCCATCAGGCTACAACCTCCACCCGAGTACAGCTCCTCCCGTTTCTTTACTAGTTGTTGACTGTGGCCCTCCTGATGACCTACCCAATGGCTACATAGAATACATCACAGGCCTTGAAGTGACCACCTACAAAGCTGTCATTCAGTACAGCTGTGAAGAGAATTTCTATACCATGAGCAGCGATGGTAAGTACTTTCTTCAAGGGTGGGTGGTACTTGGAACTTGAACCAGACTTTTTGGATAAGGAAGACAAAGGATTAAAAGGCCTTTCTCCCTTGTCGTTAGTGAAATATTACAGTTAAAGTGACTTTAATGTCAATTTGCAAGAATCTGAAAACATCTTATCTAGTAAATGACTACTACAAACACACAATATATTCCAAATGGTTTAATTTAACAAGTCAAAACCTTATCATTAAGCACTTGAGATCTTGATACATATTCAAGTTACACATCTAAAAGGTTTCCACTTTGCAAGCAAACATGGTAATGCAGACACCTATTTAGGAAATCATGTAAAATGGTTATTCACACACCTCTCCCCACCATGGGTGCTCAAGAATCAACATTTTTCAAAGGATTATTCAAGCAAATGACAAGCACAGTTAAACATTTTTGCTTTTCCAACAATTTGCAGGTAAATATGTGTGTGAGGCTGATGGATTCTGGACGAGCTCCAAAGGAGAAAAATTCCTCCCGGTTTGCAAGCCTGGTAATGGATGCATTTATAAGACTCATAGCTGACAGAGTAGATGGAGGACAAGGGTAGGCAGACATGGAAGCTCAGCATCTGGCTTGGCTTGGACTAACGTAACTCCTAAGTGTGTTCTCATCACCCCTTTGCATATGGAGGCTGCTAGGTGCTAGCTGCACTTATTTGATTATTTTTGACCTTTATGACTAGGCAAGCATAAAAAATTAAATGATTTCTTAAATTATCTCAAGCCATTTATACATATATAAACACAAATTCTTGTTGAGTTACTTTTCTTCTCTGTAAAAGTGCTATTAAAACCCAAAGCTAATAACTTCATTATTTCCCTAAGCAATTGTTCTCAATGACATCTAGGTTTTTAAACATTAATGCAATTTGCCTTTTAATAGTATTTAATTTTTTTAAACCAGAATTGGCTCCAACAATAATAGTTAAATGCTTTAAAAAAAAATTAAAGGTAATAATACACTCATTACCCCTGTGTTAGCTGGCTTAGTTTTCTAACCCTGTATTTGGCTGACATGCTACTTCTAAGTTTTAATCAAAGTGCAAGGCCACAATAAGAAACATGCTGCATTCCTAAGTAATTAGCTTGCAACAGAGACACTGTAAACTCAATGTTTAGATGACTCAACCAGACCAAAAATACAAATTTTAGAACCAGAAGCATCTCTGTCATCGCTGCAACATTTGTAATTTTTAGATTTTTACATTCAAAGGCAACAGTAATTTTGTTAATCATAACCTTAATTCCTGCCTTCCCAGAATTCCCAGTGAATGCAGCAGAGTCCTGACCTTTTGCCTCTATGCAGTGTTCATGTCTTTGTGCACACAATTACTGTCTATATTGTCTACAGCTTCCCTCAACTTAGTTTTCTTTCAGCAAAACCTAAGAATCTGTGAAATCTTACTGATCTTGAGAACGAGCTAAGCAACTATAAATAAGGACTTAACAAGCCTAAACAGAGAGGATGCCTGCCTATCAATTCATGGGATAAAACTGTTGGTTGACACTAAATGTAGCCTTGTTTCTGCTCTTTCCTCAGTTTGTGGGCTGTCTACACTCACTACAAGAGGCCGCATAATTGGAGGGCAGTTTGCAAAGCCTGGTGACTTTCCTTGGCAAGTCTTATTACTGGGCGAAACTATAGCAGCAGGTGCTCTTTTACATGACAACTGGGTCCTAACAGCTGCTCATGCTGTGTATGGAGTAACAGAGGCAGCATCCTCCCTGGACATTCGCATGGGTATCCTCAAAAGGCTCTCACCTAATTACACCCAAGCCTGGCCTGAGGCTGTCTTTATACACGAAGGTTATAATCATGGTGCTGGTTTTGACAATGATATAGCACTGATTAAACTCAAGAACAAAGTCACAATCAATAGGAGCATTATGCCCATTTGTCTGCTAAGAAAAGCAGCTGCATCATTGAGGACAGGCGACACTGGAACTGTGGCTGGCTGGGGGTTAACCCAAAAGGGGTTTCTTGCTAGAAACCTGATGTCTGTGGACATACCAATTGTTGACCATCAAAAATGTACTTCTGCTTATGAAAAGATCTACCCAGGAGAAAGAGTAACTGGTAACATGCTCTGTGCTGGCTTAGAAACTGGTGGCAAGGACAGCTGCAGAGGTGACAGTGGAGGGGCATTAGTGTTTCTAGATAATGAAACACAGCAATGGTTTGTGGGAGGAATAGTTTCCTGGGGTTCCATTAATTGTGGGGAGGCACAACAGTATGGCATCTACACAAAAGTCATAAACTACATTACCTGGATCGAGAACATAATGAGTAATTTTTAACTTGCATGCCTCCAATTAGTAAATTCTCATTTTTACAAGTACCTTGAAAAGCTCTTAGCAGTAAGAGAACCCAAGAAGCATCAATGGCCCACCCCAAACCAGATCAAACTTATAGGCACTAGCCAATGTCAACTTTGTTGAGTCTAGTAGGTGTTCAATACAATAGCATTATCTTTGCCAACCCCAGACACAAACTATGTCAACTTGTATTGATTTTCTACAATCTACTTAATATTTCATACTTGCTGTTGATTTTTCTAGTATGTTAAGACTTAGTCCTAATGACCTCTCAAAGTGCAGAATATCTGATCACTTCTCTTTTCAAAGGTAAACTGAAAGCTGGTATGCGATTTCCCTATTAAAATCAGTACCATAAAACAATGTGGGTTTTTTTTTTTTTGGGGGGGGGGGGTCCATTTCCAGAATACTGGGATTATAGGCAGTCTACCATATTTCATCAAATTATTGGATAAAAATAACATGGAATAGTATTTTACCCCCTCAAAAGGGTGATTTAACAATTTGTTTCAAAAGCTCGAACTTTTCCAGAGTCGGTTCTAAAACTTGTAGTGTAGCAGTAAATCCAACCTTTCTTTTGCTACCAGCTAAATGCTTAGGTGGATGTGCCACACCCCACTTTATCTGGTGTTGGCTAGCAATCAAACCCAGGCCTTTGGGCATGTTAACTAGGTAAGCCAACTAAGATACATTCTGAACTCCTCACGCCTACCTTTTGAGACAGCCTGCCCCAGGCTGACCTCAAATTTACTATTTTGCCTCGGCCTCCCAATTGCTGGGTATTAAGTGTATGCCACTATATTTGGACCATTTTTTTTAAGTGAGCATGACTTGAGCACAAGTGAGTCAAATAGATCACAGATGGCACAACAGTGTAAAACAACTGTATTCAGCAGACTCATTCTCCTATGTAACAGAAGCAGCAGTAATTCACTGTAAGTAACTGCTTTTCTCCTAAGATGCTACCTTAATCTTAAAATGTGGCATTTGATTGGCTCTTCCAACAAGTTTTTAACAGGGTTTCACTATGGAGCAACAGCTGGCATACAACTCAGATGTGCATGCCCCAACTTCTGGGATTAAAGGCATGTGCCACCACACCCAGCTGGAGACTCACATTTTTTAAAGGATGAAAATGCTGTACTGCATCTTCCCACGTAAGTCACTGTTTAACTTTCTAGCATTTTTGTCATGAAACAGCAATGTTTTTTTTCCAGTAAGACTCCAGACACTAAACTGTTGGTGGCAAGAAAACTTTTTATTTAACTGTGGTTCAAAGATTGTTTTTAAGAATGAATGCATTTTGATGACCAAATAGACTTTCAAAAACCAAATCTTTGCCAAGTAGTTTATTTCTGAAACTTCATTTAGGGCAAATAACTATCTACAGCTACGTCATACCATAAACATGTTAAAAGGCTACTCAACATTGAAAGCCTTCTATGACCAGTAACTCTTTAACAAGTGCAAACAAGGGATCAAAACCATGCTATCGACAAGTAACTTACCCCAGGACTCCTGGACGGCTTGCCAGTTTAGTCTTTGGAGGTCCCCGAAAACCATTTTAATGTTACCATGTTACTGCTGCTGAGTAATAGTGCAAGTGCTAAAATGCAAAATTCAGATGTACAGGGTTTGGAAATCATGCAGAGAAAAAAATTTACAATAACTCAAGATCCCTTTACAGAGGGTACTGAATAATGAAACACTGTGTGCATAACAAGTCTCTAAAGGATATAAAATTTTAAAACACGCAACTTGCAAAATGACAAACCTATTTATCATAATAATCTATTTAGGTAAGGGCATTAGGGAAACTATCAACAAAAAAATGGTCACATCTTTCCAGTTAGAAAAGGAGCTCCCCAGTCCTCAGTAGTTACAGGAAAAGTACAATACACAAGGTATTATTATTGCTTTTACATTCTTAACAATGCATTGTGAGAGCCTAAACTGATTTTGTGAGCGTATTTGTTCGTCACTATATGGCCCCCACACCCCAGAGGATAAGAGCCCACCTCACTTAAGACTGCCGGAGATAGACAACCCACCCTATTAGTTCTTAAAGCTATCAGGCTTCTTAATGAATTTCAGGCACACGGTTTCTTGGTTTCTTCTACTTCATCCCTATTGCAATTAATTCCACTTTTCAAATCCCCAAATGAAAGATGCTTATCATCCCTTCTTTTCCATTGATAATGCTCTGCTACAAAGCATTTGAAAACAACCGTTTTGCCCCCCACTCCCAAATAGTTTTTAGAAAGCACGACTTCCCAATGGAGGTTTATACAGCCAGGTCAATAGAAACCACTCAAATGCACGGAGGCACTCAGAACAAACTGAAGGGTAACTGCTTACCATTTTAGGTTCTGTCACCCAGACTTATGAAAAACTAGATTAAAAACAAAACAACCCATGGAAAAACTTTCACTTTGGATAATGCAAGAACAAATAGCAATTAAGTCTGGGTATCAGGTGTCAATGCATGACAGGTGATGAATCCATTTGACTTGAGACAACTTTTCAAATAAGTTTATTTGAAGCAAAATAAACTACTGCCAAGAAACTTTATGAAAGTTCCATCTCAAAAGGGTCAAAAAGGGGAATTAACTGCTATGAATTCTTTGCATTCAGGGCTGCAAAACAAAGACACATATTATTTAAATCAGTTTTATTTAAGAATTTCCAACAATGACAACTCTTATAAAAAAGCATCCAAGCACAGGACACAGAACTGCAGCAAACAGCATTCTTATGAGTAGCTAACAGACATGAGAACTTCCACCCTTCTTTGAGACACCTGAGCTCACTGGTGAACTCTGCTTCCAAGTTCTCCTGCAAAGCACACCACAAGCTCAGTCCATGTTCGCAGCCCATCAGCTTCAGTTCACGTTCCCACACTTCCAGATCAGTAACAGAGGAGAACACACACCATACAGCATTCACAGCAGTTGACAGAGGGGGAGGGAAGTACAAGTATTTCACTTAACACATTCAACTAAAGTGGGTTTTCTAAGAACAAAACTCAAAGTCTTCCAACAGATGTGGATGTCCTTTGATGCAAAAAACATTCGTACGTTATTTGCTATCATTGCTCTCTGCACACTCTCTCACCAAAGCCACAGGATTGAGTGACACATCTCTCCAAGTTAAAAAATATCCATTTTGCACCACCAAGTCTCTGCACGCGCTCTCTCCTTTCCTCGCTCATACTAGCCTTTCATGCCTCGGCACCACCATCAATCCCACACAAGGTTTCAAAAGTTCAAACAGCCTTCTGGTTCCATATCACAGCCTTGCGTTCATAGCGTTGATACGACTCCATGAAATAAAGAGTAGCGGATAAAAATGGAACACCCACCGTCAAAGACGCAGCCTGTGCAGCGTGATGACGAATTCTTGGATGAGAAAGCATGTAGACAGAAGTATTCCTATGGCAGAATATTTACAGCACTACTTTCAATGAAGTGCTTCTTCCATAAACATTTGAAATGAGATGAACTGCAGAGATTAAATGAAGGCTTCATATTGTACTTTCGTATATGAAGGAAGACAAGTGTTAAAAACAAAACCAAAAGAACCAAACACCATGACATCATGATCTCCCAAATGGAGATTTTCCTAAGGAAAAAATTCATAGGGTGGGATTCAAATTAAAATGAGAAAAGAATGTAGTTCTAACCAATGGTTTCTACTCTGAACATGCAAAGAATCCATTTAACAAGTCCAATGATAGATTATTACAGAGAAACCTTCTGAGATCAACTGTAGTGTTGGTTTACCAATTAGGCAAACAGCAGTTCACTTTCACCCACTCAGTATTTTAACCCTTTATATAACAAAACTTATAAAATTCATTTAGCTTTTCCTCTTTTTCTAAAGAAAAATGTCAAAAATACTGCTGAATATACTCCACACTGAACAAACCAATCTGAAAATTTTTAGTACATATGTATTTTACAATATACTTACCATGAGTTTAGAAAAATTTGAATCCCACCATTCTATACCTACCTATCAACCAACCAACCTACCACCAACCCCCACTGCCTACATTCCCCAGCCAGAGGATTTAGAATCCATGCTTGAGCCAAAGCCGCCATTAAAACCACTGCCTGACCCTGCATTTGATGCTGACCCCCAACCAAGAGGGGCACCAGAGTTAGAACCACTGTAGGAATTATTTCCAGAACCAAAAGCCTGATTTGGCTCCCTCTGCATGCTGCCCTGGCTTTGGTTATTACCAGATGGACCTGACTGGTTCTGCTGGCTGGCTAACATGCCCATCATACCCCAACTGCTCTGCAATGCTGCCTGGGCAGCAGCCATCATGGCTGGATTAATGCTAAAAGCCCCGAAGTTCATTCCTCCACCCATATTACCACCCTGGTTATTTCCCAAGCCAGCTCCACCCCCTCTACTGTTACCAAACCCACCCTGATTCCCAAAGCCACCTGGATTACCACCAAATCTTCCACTTCTTTCTAACTGTCTATTGCTATTATGCTTAGGTTCAGCATTGGATATATGCACGCTGATTCCTTTAATGATCAAATCCTCTCCACAAAGAGACTGGGCAACCTATAAGAAACAAGGGATGTAAATGGTGATTAAAACACCAACTCACACACCAAAACAGCAACAAACCCAAATCTTAGTATAACCCATCTAAGCAGGAAGAAAAACAAGCAATTAATGCTAATTTCACTTTGGTAATGTTAACATCAACATTTGTAACTAAAAGGTATGTAATAGCCCCAAAGTCCACATGAGAAACATCGGAAGGGCACCTTACAACTATCTAAACCCAAACACTCTACCCTAAAGGGTGGCAATCAATCAGTTGGAACAAACCACTCATCATTTTTAGTGCTGGAGACTGAGCTCAGCACCTGGAGTACTATGCTGGGCACACACAGTAGCCCCGAACCAGATACATTCCCAGCCCTGGAACAAATTAAGAAGAAAAATACCTTATCATCTGCAAAGGTAACAAAGGCAAAAGCCCTGAATGGTTTGGGAATGAAGACATCTACCACTTCTCCATACTGACAAAAGAACTGTTGAAGCTCTTCAGCAGTCATGTCCTCTGTACAACGTCCAACAAACACCTTTCTGCTTCTCAAAGGTTCATCTGGGCTTTGCTGCTCAAAAGAAAGGGATAGCAGAAATAAACAAACAGATACACTTTGTCTTTTCCCCCTCCTTGGATGTTTTTTTCTTTTTTTTTTTTTTTTTTGAGACAAGGTCTCAACTGTGTATCCCTGGCTGGCCTGTGCGCCTCTGGGTGCTGGGATTAAAGGTGTGCCAAAGACTTGTGGCCCCTTCAAGGTCAGAAGGAGGGATTGGGTCACTCAGAACTGGATGGAGTTAGTTGTGTGCTGTCATGTGGGCGTTGAAACCTGAACCAATCCTTCTCCAAGAATAATTACTAATGAACTACTCAGCCTCACTTCCTTGGGATTTTAAGACAGCCCCTCACATACCCCAGGATGGTCTTAAGCTTGATATAAAGTAAGGACAATCTGGAACTCCTGATCCTCCTGTTACCACCTCCCACGTGCTAAATTACAGTGATTCAACACCAGGTCCAGTTTCAACTTCTTTTACACACGTAAAACATGTGCATGTTTGGGAGGGGTCAATGCTAGCCATTTTTTTTTTTTTTTTTTTGGTTTTTTGAGACAGGGTTTCCCTGTGTAGCTTTGCGCCTTTTCCTGGATCTCGCTCTGTAGACCAGGCTGGCCTCGAACTCACAAAGATCCACCTGCCTCTGCCTCCCGAGTGCTGGGATTAAAGGCGTGCGCCACCACCGCCCGGCCTAGCCATCTTTCTTAATCATGCTCCACGTTCCTTTTGGAGGCTGAGTCTCTTACTGACCCTGTATTTGGCTAGACTGGGAGCCAGCAAGCTCCGTGCCTCTCCCTCTCCAGGGGTGGAATGATAAGAAGCACATGCTACCATACCCAGCTCCTTTGGGGAAAAAAAAAAAAACAAAAACAAACCCTGGGTTCTGGCTGGGAGTAATAGTAGCAGCACAGGCCTTAAGAGTCAGGCAGTGGTTAGTCCCAGCACTGGGGAGGCAGAGGCCAGCCTGGTCTACAGAGTGAGTTCCAGCACAGCCAGGGCTACACAGAGATCCTGCCTCAAAATAAAGATGTGTGTTCCTAGATCAAGTTCAGGCCCTCATGCCTGAGGTAAGCACTTTATGGACTGACCAGTCCAAATCAAGTTTTAAATTATCAAAGTATACCTTGACCCCAAACCAAACGTTCCCAAAAAAGTCTCAATTGCTTGCTTGGAATAAGTCTGGGCGCTGGTGATGTAGCTCAGTGGCCAAACACCTGCTCAGTAAAGCACTGGATACTAGGTTTCCCAGCACATTAAAACTAACATTAAGCTGGGTGGTGGTGGCCCACACCTTTAATCCCAGCACTCAAGGAGGCAGAGGCAGGTGGATATCTGAGTTCGAGGTCAGCCTGGTCTCCAGAGCAAGTTCCAGGACAGCCAAGGCTACAACAGAGAAACCTACCTTGAAAAACTAAAACTTCCCCTGTCATCAATGTTTCCAAATGCACTTAACCTTTTAAGGTCATCTAAGAAAAAACTCCCCTAGCATACAGGTAAAGAGCAAAATACCTTAGAATTTGGAAGTTTACAGTCACACCATCGCCCATCTATCATATGTCGTTGTGACATTACTTTCACTTGGGTGTCATATTCCGTAAATCGAACAAAGCCAAACCCTTTCGAGTGACCAGTTTTAAGATCTTTCTTGACCTAAGAAGAGAAGATCGAAATTTATTCTAATACCACACATACACCAAATCAGAGTTCACATAAAAATCTGAATGGCTTCAACGGAATGAAGTAGCACATTGAAGTTAATAAAGTTAGCTCAAGGCAACAAAACCAACAGTAGGGAACCAGATCATTAAGAGTAGACAATGACTCACTTGCACAATAGGATTTAACAATGGTTTAGAATGAGCACAAATGTAAGTAAGATCTAACATAATCCATTTCCTTTAAACCGGCAGTTCTCAAACTTCCTAATGCTGTGACCCTTTAATACAGATCCCCATGTTATGGTGACCCCCAACCATAAAATTATTTTTATTGCTACTTCATAACTGTAATTTTGCTACTGTTATGACCCATATAAACAGAATAAACAAAAAGCTGTTACCCAGAATCAAGTTTACCTGAACCATAAGAACCTCTCCAAAAGTACTGAAATAGTCTTTAAGATCTTGTTCTGTTGTTTTCCAGGGAAGACCCAACACTATTAGATCAGATGTTTTCTGGACTGCTCTTTTCACTTTCACCGCTGAGGAAGCATCTGTCTCATCCATTTTCCTTTTGTTATCTAAACAAGGCAAGTAGAAACCAGTATTTAGCAGTTCTTTAAAAAGACAGGTGGATCTCTTTGAGGCCAGCCTGATCTACAGAGCAAGTTCCAGGACAGTCAGAGCTACACAGAGAAACTCTTTTAACAACAGAACACAAAAAAGCAAACAATGAAGACACTAAAAGTTTTGTAAGTC
The DNA here is from genome assembly GCF_007827085.1 of Peromyscus californicus insignis. Lineage (NCBI taxonomy): Eukaryota > Metazoa > Chordata > Mammalia > Rodentia > Cricetidae > Peromyscus > Peromyscus californicus. Next base: position 8,960,997 of record NW_026294573.1, read on the forward strand.
TCCTCAAGGATAGAATGTAGCTTAAGTGGCTGGAATGCTTTTCTGGTGCAAAAATCAAGGAATCCCAATTCTAGTTTTGTATTATCTTTTTGAAAATTGTTTTGTGTATATGAGAAATTGCTGAGTATAGCATATGTAAGCAGTTTCTGGCCTTCTGTTCTGCTAGGCAGGGTGTGTTTTGTTATTTCTGGGGAAGGCTGCACATCACTGCAACTGGCTTTTTAATGGTTCTAGATTTAAGACAGGTTGCCTGGCTTGCTCTGCAAGTATCTTTACTGGACCAGCTATCTATCTCCATGGCCCAGATTTTGAATAATGTTAAGATTGTAAAATCAACTGTATGTTCTTTCTCAAAACCTGTATCCAAATTAATGCCAATTCTACTTCATTTTAATTTTGTGGCATTAAATATATCTGACTAATCCAGGGGATCAGACACCCTCTTGTGATGCACATGGTATACAGAAAATACCCATATACACACTTCTAATATATATAAAAATGAAAATTAGCAACTTTTATTTCCACATGTAAATTTGGGTGCTTTCTTAGCAATAAGAAAGCTTGTTTATGGAGAGGGTGATCTCAAGGAATCCTTTCCTCATTCTCCCTGCAGTTATTACTAGTGCATGCCACCTTGAACTACATGCCAGGCATGTACTATCTCCAGCCCCGTTCATTTTGACACAGTATCCCACTATGTTCTCACAGTGACCTTCAAAATTGAGTTTCTTCCGCCTGAGCTTCCTAACCTTCAATTTCAAGTGTGTGCCACCACCCCCAACCAACATCAAGTGTCCTTTTAATTCAAGGTAAACACTGAGCTACACAGCCAATGACGTAAGAACTGACACAATGAAAAAGCAAATTTAGCCTGGCACATATACTCTGTCTTTAAATCCTCCCCAATTTTTTGGACATACATTAGCTTCTGCATATTGACCAACTTTGGTGGACTGACCTTGGTTGACATGTCTTGTATATAAAAAATCAGGCTGGCCTAGAAACTCACTATATAGCTCAGACCTGCCTCAAGCTCAATCTTTCTGCCTCACTCTACCTCCAATGCTGGGAGGATTATAGGTATATGCACTACTTTCTTCTACTATATCATAGTAAAAGCAACAATGTACCAATTTCCACACAATCATAAAAGGGTCTTGGCCGGTGGGTGGTGGTGGTGGCAGAGCCAGCAGGATCTCTGTGAGTTTGAGGCCAGCCTGGTCTACAGAGCAAGACCCAGGACAGGCACCAAAACTATACAGAGAAACCCTATCTATCCCCAAACTCAGATCTACTTGCCTCAGTTTCCTTGAGTGCTGGAATCAAAGGCATGTGCCACCAGGATAGCTTTCTCATACTTTTAAGAACAGATAGTAGTTCTATACTAATTCAAAATTGTGAGCCACTGCATTTGATGTTTATTTAAGGAGGGAAAAGAGAGGTTAATTTAAATAAGGGAGCCGGGGGTTAAAAGCACCTGCTGCTCTTCTGCAGGATCAGGTTTGGTTCTCAGCACCCCCACAGGGCAGCTCACAACCATCCAACTCCAGTTTCAGAAGGTTGGGTGCCCTTTTGCACCAGGCAGATATAGTGCAGACAGATGAGAAAGCCAGGCCTGGTGGCACACACCTTTGGTCCCAGTTACAGACAGTTGTAAGCTGCCACGTGGTGCTGGGAATTGAACCCGGGTCCTCTAGCTGCTCTTCACCACCGAGTCATCTTTCCAGCTCCCAAGGAATTTAGTTTTTTTTAAAAAAAGATAAACAGTGTTCTTTCTGCAAGTTTGCCTGTACTTCAGAAGAGGGAGACAGACTTCAGAAGAGGGAGACAGATCTCATTATAGATGGTTGTGAGCCACCATGTGGTTGCTGGGAATTGAACTCATGACTCTGGAAGAGCAGTCAGTGCTCTTAACCTCTGAGGCATCTCTCCAGCCCAATATTTAGTTTTTTTTTTTTTTTTTTTTTTGGTTTTTCGAGACAGGGTTTCTCTGTGTAGCTTTGCGCCTTTCCTGGAACTCGCTTTGGAGACCAGGCTGGCCTCGAACTCACAGAGATCCACCTGGCTCTGCCTCCCGAGTGCTGGGATTAAAGGCGTGCGCCACCACCGCCCGGCCAATATTTAGTTTTAACAGCATAAATTTGGTATCAAATTGGCAATGACTGTTCCAATAGCTTAATATTTAAATAGATACTCCTTAAAAAGTCTCAGCTGGGCAGCGGTGGCACATGCCTTTAAGTGGATCTCTATGAGTTTGAGACCAGCCTGGTCTACAGAGTGAGCTCCAGGACAGGCACCAAAACTACAGAGAAACCCTGTCTCGAAAACAACAACAACAACAACAACAAAAAACCCCAGCCCTGCAATTTTCAATTATCACTTAGACTGGGAACTTGCCAGAGTAGTCTAAACAAAGTTGAAAAGAACTGGGTTGCAGAAGACATTTTGCCACAAAGGCCAAACCCTGAGGACGGAGCTCAATAGACTACCTGCCCAGCAAACTGGATATTACACTGGCACCAGTCCCCACACACAAATAATAATCTACAACTTAGGCTGGCCTACAAGTCTAACTGTAGTCAGCAATACTGCAAAACCCACAATGATTAACAAACCTTTCGGATAGTTGACAACATATACCAGATTGCCCCAGCCAGCATCTGGGGCATGCAGAATTCCTTCCACCAGCCGGACACCTCTCATACACTGAGACACTGGATTGCGGTAGCGCAGGCCACATGCCCCCGGAAACTGGGCTGTAACTGTGGACAACAATACTGTCCCATCATCTTCTGATGGTATTTCAATGGGCTCATCGTTCTCATCTTCTGTTACCCGAATATATTCAGACATCTTTGCTTAATTTTCTAAAGGAAAGAGAGAGATGAATGACCAAAAGAGTAAGAGCAATTATCTTTTTATGTCAGCTGCCACCACAACACCCTGTGCCCACTTCCTGAGAAGATTCTTGCCACCTGAAACCTAATGTTTCCTTTGTCATCCTGAAAAATTGAGGAAAAGGAGCGAGTTACCTAAAATAAAAATGTGGTATTTTTGCCAATCCACTTACTCAATAAATATTTTCTCAGGGCTTACTATATGTTTCAGTTGCTAAAATTCCAACACTGTTACCAGGGGGCCTGGTGGTTCCAAAACCAGACAAAAACAGAGTGTTAAAGAACTAAGTATTGGGCCGGGCGGTGGTGGTGCACGCCTTTAATTCCAGCACTGGGAGGCAGAGGCAGGCGGATCTTTATGCGTTTGAGGCCAGCCTGGTCTACAGAGCGAGGTCCAGGAAAGGCGCAAAGCTACACAGAGAAATCCTATCTCGAAAAACCAAAAAACAAGACAAAAACAAAAAACACCTAAGTATTGGCCAAGCGGATCTCTGTGAGTTCGAGGCCAGCCTGGTCTACAGAGTGAGTTCCAGGAAAGGCGCACAGAGAAAACTGTTTAGAAAAACAAAACAAAAGAACTAAGTATTTCTGTCACGACTTTTTCTCTTGCAAAACGCCGTTTTCTTACCTGGAGAGCAAAGATTACAGACATAACATTTCATGGCCATCCTGAACTAATTTATTCTAAAGTCTGAGAACCTACATTGGGTTTAGCACGTGCTCTAAGTGGGTGGAAGAAATCAACAATGAATTTCACTTGGGGTTGGTGGAGCACGGAAACCGACGATCAGAACAGAGATTCAGACCTCTGTTCCTCATTTTCGGAGAGGGATAGCTAACGTGAGCGTCGAGGACAGCAACCACAGACGCTCCGTGATGTAGGCCACCGCTTCCCAGAAGGCCATGCGTGATGGACGACGTTGATGATTTTCTCCCCACTTTAACTCGGCCTGGGGTGGGGCCGCGAAGAGTACAAGGCCCATGGTGGCAACGACTGTTTCCAAATGCGGAAACCCGAAGGGACAGGCACTGCTGGAGCCCCGGGGCCGCGACAAACTTCCGCCCACGGCTTCACGGCCCAGCAGGCTCGGCGTCCCGCTCCGGCTGCCGCCCGCGCTAGGCCCTAACGACGCGGCGGCGCGAGGCCAACCAGGCCCCGCTCCACAGCTCCCTTCCCGCGACGCAGGTCGCCTTAGGCCTCCCCCGAATCAACATCCGAAGCACAAAAGCCGCCCGTGGCTAACAACTCACCCACTAGGCCGCTGCTAGGAAGCACGACGAGGAAACTGAGACAGCGAGAAACCCGATACAAGCCGAGCTACCGCTTCGTGCCCACAAAATGGCGCTAGGGCCGCCTCCCGCCCCCGCCCGCCTTCGGCCTCCCCCATCTGCTTCCTGTCAGGAGGGGAGCTCACCCAGAGGAACCACAGACGCTCTCTCCTTGAAGCGGCTCAGACCCTATCAGACGCTTGAGCATACCTAAACAAAGGGGAGAATACAGAAAGGAGCGTGGCTGTGTCCGAGAAGCTGAAAAATGAAAAACAAGTGTGGTCACGTAGGCGTTAGATTCCCCCCACGTAACGTGGCAAGTGGCTTCGTCCGACCAACCGCCGGCCCTAGCTGAGGAGCTCGCGCTCATTGAAAGTGCGCGAGACTAGCGTAGGCCGGGAAGAGCGAGGCGGGACCGGAGCAGGTGGGGTGGGGCTACGAGGAAAGGGGCGGGGCCAGGAGGCGGGCGGGGCGCGAGAAGGTCGGGCGCGGGATGGGGCGTCTCTCTGGGAACCCTGGCTCCCTGGTCTAAACGCTAGTTTCAATAGGTCTTCTGCCATTCCTCGGTAATTTCCAAACGTGTTAACACTAACTTTGGTTTACAAAATGGTGGCTGTCCTAAGTGCTACTTTGTGTCAGGTACCTTTTTGCCCACGCTGGCTGTAGGGGAAAAAAAACAGAATCTTGTGAATGGCAAGCAAGTGTTCTACCATTGACCTTGGGCTGTGCTCGTCCCTTGGAGTTTTCAGAGTTAGGGATAGGCTTTGCCACCAAGTATTGTTTTAGAGACAGGGATCTCAAAGTCACTGTGTAGCCCAGGCTGGCCTTTAACTCATCACGGCTCCCCATCTCCCGTCCTCAGCCTCCCAAGTGTTGATGTTGCCCTAGCAGTCTGATGTCACTTACTTCTTGGTAAGTGAGGAAACTGAGGCAGAAAGCAACTTTTGCATGAAGTTTTGCATGAAGCCAGCTGTGGTGGCGCACGACTTTAATCCCGGCAGAGGCAGGCAGATCTCTGTAAGATCCTTTAGGCCAGCCTGATCTACAGAGAGTTCCAGGATAGCCAAGGATACACAGAGAAACCCTGTCTTGGAAAAAAACAAAACAAAAGACAGAGAAACCCTGTCTTGGAAAAACCAAACCAAAACAACAAACAAACAAAACAACAACAACAAAAAACGTATCTTGCATGAAATCACCAAAAGAGCAAGTGGTCGCCCTAGGATTTGAGCCCTACAATGGAAAACACTTGGAAGTGCCAGTCTTTCGGTTCCAGTTGATGACGTGACCTAGTGTAACTTTGTAAAGGCTGAAGGCTAGCTCTACCACCAAGCTGCAGGCTGTAGCTCCGTTAGGTAGGAGTTAAATTTCTTGGTGCATACGTGTATCAGACTCTTAGCTGAAAAGGTTTACACAGGGACAGGGTTTACACGGTTTTGCAGAACAGGGTGGCCTTGAACTTGCAGTGATCCTCCTGCCTCTGCTTCCTGGAGGCTGGATTTACAGGCATGCTATCATGCCAGGCTGAGACTTCCTACTCTACAGTTACAAACGAACTCAGTTCCTCCTCACAGCAACCTAGTAAGGAGGTGCCATTGTGAGCATGGAGATCAATGCCTGGCCCCTTGATAGTCCAGGCTGGCCTGGAACTCCGGGACAATCATGCCTCAGCCTACGGAGTCCTTCCACCCAGTATTATTTATTTATTTTGTGTTTCAAGACAGGGTTTCTTTTCTTTCCTTTCTTTTCTTTTTTCTTTCTTTTTTTTGTTTTTTTTGTTTTGTTTTTTTCAAGACAGGGTTTCTCTGTGTAGTTTTGGTGCCTGTCCTGGATCTCACTCTGTGGACCAGGCTGGCCTCGAACTCAGAGAGATCTGCCTGCCTCTGCCTCCTGAGTGCTGGGATTAAAGGTGTGTGCCACCACTGCCTGGCTTATTTTTTAATTAAAATTTTTTTTGAGACAGTCTCAAGTAGCTCATCTGGTCTCCAATTTATTGTACAACCCGTGCTGACTTTTGTTTCTTGTATTCCTATAGTACTTGTATTACAGGTATGAGCCACCACACCTGTGAGTTTTTATTATTATTAAAAAAAATTTTGCCGGGCGGTGGTGGCGCACGCCTTTAATCCCAGCACTCGGGAGGCAGAGCCAGGCGGATCTCTGTGAGTTCGAGGCCAGCCTGGTCTCCAAAGCGAGTTCCAGGAAAGGCGCAAAGCTACACAGAGAAACCCTGTCTCGAAAAACCAAAAAAAAAAAAAAAAAAAAAAAAATTTTTTTAATGTGTATGGGTGTTTTACCTGAATGTATGTCTGTGTACCTTAGGCATGCCTGATGCCAACAGAAGCCAGAAGAAGTTGTTGGATCCCTGGAACTGGAGTTACAGATGGTTGTGAACTGCTATGTGGTTGCTGAGAACTGAACCCAGGTCCAATTTTTTTTTTTTTTTCCGAGACAGGGTTTCTCTGTGTAGCTTTGTGCCTTTCCTGGAACTCACTTTGGAGACCAGGCTGGCCTCGAACTCACAGAGATTCGCCTGCCTCTGCCTTCCAAGTGCTCGGTTTAAAGGTGTGCAACACCACTGCCCAGCTGTTTGTTTGAGTTTTGAGTAGCTTTGGATCCTGTTCTGGAACTTGCTGTGTAGACCAGGCTGGCTTGTAACTCACAGAGATCCTCCTGGCTCTGCCTCCCGAGTGCTGGGATTAAAGGCCTGAGCCACCACCTCCTGGCTTCTCTTATCTTTCTTGAGGAAGGGTGTAGCTAGAGTTTTCCTGCCTGGCCCACAGTCAGGACAAATCTCTCTCACCCGCCAGTCCCACAGCCGCTCAGACCCAACCAAGTAAACACAGAGACTTTATATTGCTTACAAACTGTATGGCCGTGCCAGGCTTCTTGCTAACTGTTCTTACAGCTTAAATTAATCCATTTCTATAAATCTATGCCTTGCCATGTGGCTCTTGGCTTACCGGCATCTTCACATGCTGCTTGTCATGGAGGCGGCTAGCAGTGTCTCTCTGACTCAGCCTTCCACTTCCCAGAATTCTCCTCTCTTCTTGTCCTACCTATACTTCCTGCCTGGCCACTGGCCAATCAGTATTTTATTTATACAGAATGATATCCACAGCAGAAGGGTCTTTGTTACTTAGTCTTGGCTGGCCTAGAAAATTAGGTAACCCTCACCCATCTGCCCTTCCTAACACTTGGATTACAGGTATATATATTACACCTAGCTAATGTTGTTTGTTTATTGAGATAGGGCTTTGGCCTTCTGATCTACTGGCTTCAGCTGAATGATTGTTAGCACTGTTCTGACTTCCATACCCAGCTTTCTAAAAAAGCAGAACCTTTGCTGCCTGGGCTGGGCATAGGCTCCTGCCTATTCACTGCTTCACTCTGCATGCCTGGTAGCATGCCTGTGCCCAGATAACATTTCTTTTTGTTTGTTTGTTTGAGACAGGTTCTTGCCAGGTAGTCCTGTCTGGCCTGATTCTCCATAAGTAGCTCAGGCTATCCCTGAACTCATATGCTAGTCCTCTTGCCAGAACCTCGCACGTGCTGGGTTACAGGCATGCCCAGCTGGCTGTTATTTCTGAAATCTCAGCTTTGTGGCATGTCCCCACCTGGGTTTGGTCTGATGTTTTTCCAGATGTAAGATTATACATCCTTGGCAAGAAGACCACTGAGGACATGTGTCCTTGTGTGGAAGACCACATGCTGTGTCCTTATGTATCTGTAGAGCCCATGGATCTGTTGGCTGTGTTTCAGAGCCGTCTCTGGTATTTTTTCACTATACGGTTGCCACTTTGGCTGTTTTTGGACCAATCACCTGTCCTAAGAGCTTTAGGTCTACTGATGAGTCTTGCCTCATTATTTATTTCTAGACTTGTTGTGGAATATTAGTTGAAGATGTGTTACATTTGTTTATGCTGTGGAACATTTGCTTAATGGTGCAAAGATGTGTTGCATTTATTTAACTCTGTGAAGCTGTGTTACTGTGTCTGTCTAAAACACCTGATGGTCTAATAAAGAACTGAACAGCCAATAGCAAGGCAGGAGAAAGGACAGGCGCGGCTGGCAGGCAGAGAGAATAAATAGAAGGAGAAATCTGGGAAAAGAAGATTGGGGAGAAAAGAAAACGGAGAGGAGGACATTGGGGGCCAGCCACTCAGCTACACAGCCAGCCATGGAGTAAGAAGTAAAGAAAGGGGACTGGAGAGATGGCTCAGAGGTTAAGAGGACTGGCTGCTCTTCCAGAGGTCCTGAGTTCAACTCCCAGCAACCACATGGTGGCTCACAACCATCCATAATGAGATCTGGTGCCCTCTTCTGGCCTGCAGGCATACATGCAGGCAGAACTGTACATAATAAATAAATAAATCTTAAAAAAAAAAAAAAAAGTAAAGAAAGGTATATAGAAAGTAAAGAAAGGTATATAGAGAAAGAAAAAAGCCCAGAGGCAAAAGATAGACAGGATAATTTAAGAAAAGCTGGCTAGAAATAACCCATGTTAAGGCTGGACATTCCTAAGTAAGAATAAGTCTCTGTGTGATTTATTTGGGAGCTGGGTGGCAGGCCCCCAAAGAATAAAGAGGAAAAAAAAAAATAATAAACCAACAAATGGGCTGATTGCGAAAAGGTGATTTTCAGATTTTGTTTGTTTATTTTTGTTTTTTAAGACAGGGTTTCTCTGTGTAGTCCTGGCTGATCTTGAACTCCCTCTGTAGATGATGATGGCCTTGAATTTAGAGAGCTGCCTCCTGAGAGCGGGGATTAAAGGCATGAGCCCCTATGTCTAGCTACTGACTCTATTATTTATTTGTTTTTTTTCTTTGTTTGTTTGTTTGTTTTGGTTTTTTGAGACAGGGTTTCTCTGTGTAGCTTTGCGCCTTTTCTGGAACTCACTCTGTAGACCAGGCTGGCCTTGAACTCAAAGAGATCCGCCTGGCTCTGCCTCCTGAATACTGGGATTAAGGGCATGAGCCACCACCGCCTGGCTCTATTATTTATTTGTTGTGGTGCAGTGCCTTAAGCTGAATGCTCTATCATTGCATTATTCCCCAGACGCACAGCAGATTTTATAACTCTCCCCCCGCCCCCCAGATAGGGTTTCTCTGTGTAACAGCTCTAGCTGTCCGGGAACTCACTCTGCAAACCAAGCTGGCCTCAAACTCACATAGATCCGCCTGCCTCTGCCTCCCGAGTGCTGGGATTAAAGGTGTGCACCACCATGCCCGACTCAAATTTTGTAACTTTTAAATATATATATTGTTTGTATTTTGTATATGTGTCTTTCTGTGTGGTGTGTGTGGTTGAGTGGCCAGGGAGACCAGAAGGTATTAGAGCTCCTGGAGTTGGACTGACCAGAGATTATGACTTTTATTTTGAAAATTTCAAAGCCTGCTTTGGTGAGGCATACCTTTGGTCCCAGATCTGGAGGCAGAGGCAGGTTGATCTCTGAGTTTAAGGCCAGCCTGGTCTACATAGCTAGTTCTAGGTCAGCCAAGGCTACATAGTGAGACCCTGTCTCAAAAACACTAAAAAGGGGGCTGGAGAGAATCATCTACTGCTCTTGCAAAGGACCCTGGGTTTGGTTCCCGGCACCCACATCTGGCTTCTCACAGCTGCCTGTAACTCCAGCTCCAGGGGATCTGAAACCCTTTTCGAGTTTCCCTGTACACCTGTACTCACAGGCACAAACCCACACTCAAACATATAAATAACTTTTTTTTTGAGTTTTCAAGACAGAGTTTCTCTGTGTAACAGTCCTAGCTGTCCTAGAACTCACTTTGTAGACCAGGTTGGCCTGGAACTCACTGAGATCCACCTGCCCCTGCCCCAGGCATTCGCCACACCACTTCCTGCACTGCCTGGCTTTGTTCAGTTTTTTTTTTTTTTTTAAGTTATTTTTGTTGCTGGGTGGTGGTGGTACACATCTTTAATCCTGGCACTAGGGAGAAACAGGCAGGCAGATTTCTAAGTTCAAGGCCAGCCTGGTCTACAGTGATTTCCAGGCCAGCCAGGACTACACAGAGAAACCCTGTTTCAAAACAACCAAAACCAAAACCAAACCAAACCAAAACAAATTCAGACATGAACAGTTGAAGTAATAATACAATACATATCAGCATAGACACCACTCATATGTAACTTGTAGGGGGCATGAAGGTATTTGTGCTCACAGACAAGCACTAGGGGAATCTGGAATGTTAACCACACAGAGCTGTTACTTCAAGGGAAGGAACGCAAGATCTGTTAGTCACCTAGAAGGCTGGTAATGGACATGCTTTCTAGCATGGTGACCTTTACACTGTCAGACCACACCAAGGCCTCCCGCAGACCCTTATGAGCTTGTTTTTTTTTTTTCTCAGTTTACTATAGACACTATCTTTATGGAAGATGTCACCTGTACTTTACAAAGACTTTTTTTTTTGGAGCTGAGGACCGAACCCAGGGCCTTGTGCTTGCTAGGCAAGCACTCTACCACTGAGCTAAATCCCCAACCCCTACAAAGACTTTTGACGTAGTCATATCTGATCTTTATTTGGCTTACTTTGTTCTTCAGAGATTTATGTGTGCTTTGTTGTACACTTTGTTGTTATCACTAGAAAAGTTTTCATCAAATTGTGCCGTGCTTAAATATGTCTAAAATAAACCACTTGGGATCAGACTCTCAAAGTCTGAAACAACCACCACCTACTGAGCCGTGTTGAACCGAACTGCCTTCTTGCCTCCCTAGGATCATCTCTCTGCGGGCTGTGGAAGCCACAGAGACCCCTGCAGTAACTGCCTCGTATTTTGTAACATCTGCTTATGAATGTGTATAGCCAGCTTGGGCCCACTCTCACTTCCCCCACCCAGGCCACTTGGAAGTAAGATGTCCATATGCAACATTCTCTTTTTTTTCTTTTCTTTTCTTTTTTGTAAGATGTATTATGTATCCAGCATGTATGACTGCAGGCCAGAAGAGGGCGTCAGATCTCATTACAGATGGTTGTGAGCCACCATGTGGTTGCTGGGAATTGAACTCAGGACCTCAGAAAGAACAGACAGTGCTCTTAACTGCTGAGCCATCTCTCCAGCCCTGCAACATTCTCTTCTACCCCAAACAAGGGAATTCTCCTACGTGACTTCAGTGACCCTATCTAGGAGGTGGGCTTGGTACAGGCTGTAATCACAGCTACTCAGGAGGCTGAGGCAGTAAGGTAGAACAAGGCAGAAAAGATCAATGATTAGTTACTGTTTTATTTTATTTTTTGTTTAGTGATCACTTACAGCACTGCTTGTATCGCCTATTGCCCAGCATGACTTAACCTGCTACCTGGAACAGAATGGCCTGGAGAAATAGTTGAAACAATAGGTCCTTACCCTAGTGTCAATTTACAACCTGTTGACTGTAGCACATGCCTTTGAAAACCAAAAGCCTCCAAACTAGCTGCCAAGTGTGTTTCTGCTTGCTCGCCCTGCCCCACATTGTGGTTTTAGAGTGTAAATGAAGGCGGTAGGGTTATTCAGCTTCCGTCCACTGGTGACATTTCTTCTCTTTCTTCTTCTCCTCCTCCTTTCTTGGCTTTTCAAGACAGGGTTTCTCTGTGTAGTCCTGGCTGTCCTGGAACTCACTCTGTAGACCAGGCTGGCCTTGAACTCAGAGATCCGCCTGGCTCTGCCTCCTGAGTGCTGGGATTAAGGTGTGTGCCACTACCACCTGGCTTCTTTCTTTCTTTCTTTCTTTCTTTCTTTCTTTCTTTCTTTCTTTCTTTCTTTCTTTCTTTCTTCCTTCCTTCCTTCCTTCCTTCCTTCCTTCCTTCCTTCCTTCCTTCCTTTCTTTCTTTCTTTCTTTCTTTCTTTCTTTCTTTCTTTGAGACAAGGTCTCACCACACAATTCTTGCTGGCCTGGAACCACCAGGCATTTTTAAAAGGTAAAATAGTATCCAGATACAAAAAGTCTCCTTTCATTTTAATTTCACTTTCTTTTTAATTTCCTGCCTAGAACCTGCCAGAATAAAGGCATACTTCCCTTATTTGGCCTAGGCATTAGGTTTTTAAAGTCATTTTTGTAGGGGCTGGAGAGATAGCTCAGTGGAAAAGCACCTTCTGCTCTTCCAGAAGACAAAAGTTTGGTTCCCAGTGCCCACTAAGGCTGGGTGGCTCATAGCCACCTGTAACTCCAGCTCCGGGGGAGGTTAATTCCCTCTGCTGGCCGCCATGGGCACTACATCCATATGGTGTATGCACATAGACCTATACAATACACGTAAATAAAGATAAAATAAATCTAAAAAAAAAAAAAAAAAAAAAGCCAGGTGGTGGTGGCTCACGCCTTTAATCCCAACACATGGGAGGCAGAGGCAGGTGGATCTCTGAGTTTGAGGTCAGCCTGGTCTACATAGTGAGTTCCAGGACAGCCAGTGCTACACAGAAAAACCCTGTCTCAAAAACAAACAAACAAACAAAAATAAAAATGTAAATAATTCTAAAAAATAATAAATATAAATAATTTATAAGAAAAGCAATCTATGCAAACACCAATAACAAAACCCTGAATCAAACTAGGCTGGCCTCAACTTGCAGTGATACCCCTGCCTCAGCCTTCCAGGTGCTGGCATTATAGGCGTATGTACCATGCCCCTCTTTAAACTTCCTTTTATAAAATGATATCGAATTTGCATATAACCTATGCAAATGACCTCATATACTTTAAATCGTCTCTGCATTCCTTACAATACCTAATAAAATGTAAATGCTATGTAAATAGTTGTTGTATTGAGTTATTTAGGGAATGATGACAAGGAAAATTTATGTACATATTTAATGCATGATTTTTTCCCTACTTTTAAAAAACAGATTTATTTACTTATTTGTGTGTGTATGTCTAAGTGTGAGTACATGTGCATGGGGGGGGGGGGCATGTATGTGCACATGTAAGCCAGAAGACATCACACATGCGCCTGCATCACTCTCTACCTATTCTCTCCCTGAATCTGGGGCTTAGGTTCTCTAGACTAGCAGCCAGAAAGACATAGTTTCCTCTTTCTGCTCCTCCCAGAGCTGGGGTTACAGACATTCTCTGAAATGCCCTGTCTGCTATGCGGGTGCTGGGTTCCATGCCGTTTGCCACATTGCACAGTAAATGCTCTTAACTGCTGAGCCATTTCTCCAGTCCCCTATGAATAAGTAATTTCCTTTTTTCCCCTTTGTTTTTTGAGACAAATTCTTGCTGCTTAGCCTAGGCTGGCTCACACTCACTATGTAGGTGCTCAGATGGCAAAGCCATGGCAACCTTCCTGCCGTCATGTCTGTAGGTGCTGGTTACACTATCTGTACACTACAAGCGTATACCACTATACTTGGTCTAAATATCTTCAAGTCCATCTGTTATTGTTCTTCTTGTTTTAGAGACGGGTCCTATGTGGCCTGGGGTGGTCTTGAGTTCCTTATGTAGCTGAAGATGACCTCCTACCTCCACCTCCCAAGTGCTGGGAGTACAGGTATAGGCTGCCATGCCTGGTTCATATATGTATGTTTGTTGAGACAGGGTTTTTTGTGTAGCCTTGGCTGTTCTGGAACCAGCTCTGTAGACCAGGCTGGCTTCGAACTCCCAGAGATCTGTAGCTGTACTTTCTTGTTGGGACCACCAGCCCCCAAATATTGACATGGAGGCTTATTATTATGAAAGTTTGGCCTTGCCGGGTGATAGTGGCACACGCCTTTATTCCCAGCACTCGGGAGGCAGAGGCAGGTAGATCCCTGTGAGTTCGAGGCCAGCCTGGTCTACAGAGGGAGTTCCAGGACAGGCTCCAAAGCTACACAGAGAAACCCTGTCTCAAAAAAACCAACCAACCAACCAACTAACCAACCAACCAACCAACTAACCAACCAACCAAACAAACAAACAAACAAAAACTTGGCCTTAGCTTAGGCTTTTTTCTAACTAGCGATTATAATTTAATTAACTTGTTTCTACTAATATACGTTCTATCACATGGCTAGGCTACCTTTCCTCTGTCCCAAATGTTTGTTCCCCATCCCATTGGTGTCTCTACCCTTCTTCCCAGAGTGCCCTCTCTGCCAGGAAGTCCCACCTATACCTCCTTACCTCCTGCCTAGCTATTGGCTGTTCAGTCCCGTCCCCCGCTGGAGTAGACAGAGTTTCTCTGTGTAGCTTTGGAGCCTGTCCTGGAACTTGCTCTGTAGACCAGGCTGTCTTCTGCCTCCCAAGTGCTGGGATCAAAGGTGTGTGCCACCACCTGCCAGCCCTAGTGCATATTTTGGAAGAGCTAAAGGCAAGGAGTTCAGATCTTCTTAACACAGGGAAATGACAAACGTTTAAAGAGACAGAAATGCTAACTACCTGATTTGATGATTGTATATCGTATGCATGTGTCAAATTGTTATACTGTGTCTCATAAATATATGCAATTATTATGTGTCAGGTTAGAAATTAGGGACTGAGGATGCAGCTAAGGGGTACAGCATGTGCTTAGCATTGTCTGAGGCTCTGGGTTCGATTCTCAGCATCACAAAGCTTTCAAGTTTTATTTTTATTATTTTTAATTATGTGTATGCCTGCATGTGGGTATGTGCACACAAGTGTAGATATTCACAGAGACTAAAGGGATTAGTTACAGGCTGCCTGATATGGGTGCTGGGAACTGAACTCAGGTCCTCTTGAAGAGAGTTTTCTTTGGGCCACCAACCAGCTCCCAAATAAAGACACAAAGACTTATTGTTAATTATGAGTGCTCAGCCTTAGCTTAGGCTTGTGCTACTAGCTCTTTTAACTTCATTTAAACCTGTTTCTATTATCTACATTTTGCCTCAGGCTTTTTACCGTTCTTTCATTCTGTATGTCCTACCTTCCTGCTTCCTCCATGTCTGTCTGTCTGGCCCCTGGTGTCTTCCTGGCATCTCTTTTTCTTTCTTCCTTTCTCTTGAGCCTAAATTCTTTCTTCCTTACTCTCCCTGTCTTGAAGTCTCCCCTATACCTCCTCCCTCACTATTGGTCACTTAGCTTTTTAAGAGACCAATCAGATGCCTTAGGCAGGCAAGGTGAAACAGCCGTATATCTTTACATCATTAAACAAACGCAACACGTCTTTACATAGTTAAACAAATGCAACACGTCTTTGCCTACTTAAACAAATATCTACAACAGTGTGCTCTTAACCAGCGGGCTGTCTCTCCAAGCCCATAAGTAGTTTCATCAGAACACAGCCAGACTCCCTCTTTTGTCTGTCCTCTGAAGTAACACTTAACATTCATAGTATCATCTGCAAAGCCAGAAGTGTTTACAGTGTGTTCTTTAGGGCAAAGTTGACCAACCAGTAGCCCATCACCTCTAAATGCTCACAGCATTCTGTAGATGCCACCCCATTTCACGTGCTTTCTCTGCTCATCCCTCGAGGTCCACGACACCACAAAGGAGAAAGATCCTGGCCCCCTGAGCTTATGGCTACAAGGCTGTGTTCACAGAACCCTTCTTCGGCACAGATACCATCTTAGCAATTGATGTCAGGAGTTGCTTGATTCTACCTCTGTGAAGCAGGTTAATACCATCCCCGAGTTCCAGGTAAGAAAGCAGCCGGAAGAACAGGCTGTGGTCCCGCCCCACCCAGCTCTCTCAGGCTGCTGAGAGCTTGAGTGCTGCTCCCCCCCCCCCCCCACCTCCGCACAGCTTCCCCAGCTCTCCTCCTCACTCGTTTCCGCCTCCCTAATTTTTGCCATTCTGATGAATGTAAAATGCTCTCTCATAATGTCACTTTGATTTGCATCTCTCTGATACCTACTGAGTTGGAGTATTCCTAGAATCTGGCCTCTTAACTGTTAATTTGCTTCTTGAAATCAAACTAGTATATTTTCTAAACAAGGCAAAAAAAAAAAAAAAGGTTTTAATAGACTCCGATGGGAGCTGAGAGGCAGCTCGGGTGGAAAAGCACTTGCTACGCAAGTTTGAAAATCAGAGTTTGATTCCTGAACCCACGTAAAAAAAGCTGGGTACAGTGACACGTCTCCCTCATCCCACACTCCTACAGTGAAATGGGAGGCTCATGGGCCAGCTAGCCCGGAGTACTCTGCCTCAACAAGGTGAAAGTGAGAACTGCCCTTTGAAATTGCCCTTTGACCTACACACACACACACACACACACACACACACACACACACACACACACGGAAGGAGGGAGGAGCTGGGTGTGGTGGCACACACCTTTAATCCCAGCACTCAGGAGACAGAGGCAAATGGATCTCCAAGTTTGAGGCCAGCCTGGACTACAGAGTGAGTTCCAGGACAGCCAGGGCTACAGAGAGAAACCCTGTCTTGAAACCACCCCCACCCCCCCAAAAAAAAGAAAGAAAGGGAGAAAGAAAGAAAGAAAGAAAGAAAGAAAGAAAGAAAGAAAGAAAGAAAGAAAGAAAGAAAACTGTATAAATACAATAAACTGTGAAGATGGCTGACTATATGCCTGTGATCCCAGCTCTCAGAGAGTCTGAGACAGGAGCACCAGTCACCTCCCTGTCCCTGATGTGTGTATTTTACCACTTACAATGAAATCATTGATATAAATGTACCTCTGCCCAAAATACCCAATGTTAACCAGACCCAATTATTAAAGTATTAAATCCACAATGTTGTAATAACAGCACTCCTTTGTTGTGGGATATCTGTACACAGTATGAAGATGTGTTGCTATGATTGGTGTAATAAAAAGTTAAATGGCCAATCTCTAGTCAGAGAGTATAGGCAGGACTCCCAGGCAGAGAGAGAACTCTGGGAAAAAAAAAGACAGGAGTCACCGGCCAGACTCAGAGGAAGCAGGATGGGCGGTACGGCGATGAGGTAATGCCACGCCACAGAATGTAGATGACTATAAATGGGTTAATTTTAAGTTATAAGAGCTTGTTGAGAACAAACCTAAGCTAAGGCTGAGCTTTCATAGTTAATAATAAGTCTCTGTGTCGTTATTTGTGAGCGACGGTCCTGATGAAAAAGCATGGCTACACTTCTTGGTGATGGGCTGAAAGCCACAGGTAACTGTTCACTGCCTTACCTCCAGAGTAGTGATAAAGTATTGGGGCTGTAGCTCAGGGGCAGAAGAGCACTTTGCCTCCAATGTAGAACAACCCAGGTTCAATCCCCAGTAACACCAAAAGCAAGCAAGCAAGCAAGCAAGCAAGCAAGCAAGCAAGCAAGAACCAGTGATGACTATAAAAGCTGTCTGAGGCCGGGCGGTGGTGGCGCACGCCTTTAATCCCAGCACTCGGGAGGCAGAGCCAGGTGGATCTCTGTGAGTTCAAGGCCAGCCTGGACTACCAAGTGAGTTCCAGGAAAGGCGCAAAGCTACACAGAGAAACCCTGTCTCGAAAAACCAAAAAAAAAAAAAAAGCTGTCTGAGATTTCTGTAACAGTTGCCACAGGTCATAAAACCACACTGGATTAGAGCCAGGAAGATGGCTTAGTGGGTAAGGGTGTCTGTGTCCAAGTCTGATATCCTGAGTTTCAATCCCACAGACCCACGTGGTGGGAGAGAATCCCTTCGACAAGTTCTTCTCTGATTTCCACATGTGTGCGGTGGCATGTCCTTTCACACACATACACGCAAAATAAATAAATGGGAAAAATGAAAGAAAATTCCTAGGCTTTCTCTTAGGGGCAAAATAATATCATGGCTCATTCACTATATTCATAATGGAATCAAATGCTAACTTTCAATTAGATGTTAATGAAGGTGAGACTGTATTTTTTCCCCATTCAAGATCAAGAACTCCTGAATTTATATAGATAGGTGTTTTGAGGGTGGACCCCAGATTAGATGGCTGTGTCAATGCCTCAGAATGCTGTCTAACTCAGAGAATATTCTGGATGAATGACAGCTCATAACAAAAACTGGCTTGGGAGGCACGTAGCTCAGTTGGTAGAGTGCTTGCCTGGCATGCACAAGGCCGTGAGTTTAATCCCCAGTATTGACAATAGTGTGAAAAATATTACATTTCTGTATCACAGTGTCCAGATGTCCATTTCCTGGTTCCCAGCCTGGGATGCAATGAGGTGCTTTTCACATTTTGTAACTGATTAACTGGGTAGACATTTGACAAGCCTGGTGGGAATGGTGCTGTTTTCAACAAGATGGGTAAACCGGAAAAGGCTGGGAAGCATGGCAATTGGAGTTAATATTTTCTTATTAACCTTTGACCTGTGAGTGGGTTGGTGGACTGCTTTCTGAAAACCAGCTTTGTGGGTAGCAGAGCCCATAGTTTAGATGCAATTTCTCATTTGCAAGGTTTTTCCATAAGCAAAACCCTGGTGAAATCCACGTCGGGGCTGGGACTTGGCCATTTCTCAACTGTTATTGAGGAGAAACAATTTTCAAAATGTGACTTTTTCCAAATGGAAAAACGAAATTTGAGCTTATTTATGAAGACCCCAGTGAGACTGCCTTCTCTAAGAATATTCTAGAAGTGTGTGTGTGTGTGTGTGTGTGTGTGTGTGTGTGTGTGTGTGTGTGTGTAGATGTGTTTAAAGATGCATGCTAAGGCATGTGGCTATTTCTGTAGAGGTGTGTGTGTAATGAGGTTTAAGTTGTCAAAAGGGAAGAGAATTTGCTTCCTAATTCCTTCTCTATTTTATTTAATATTAAAAAAATTCTATTTATTTATTTACTTGTCTGAGTATGTGTATATAGGAGGGCATGTATCGTGGTACCTGTGCAGAGGTCAGAGGCAGCTTGTAAGAGCTGATCTCTCCTTCCTCCATCCAGGTCCCAGGACCGACCTCAAGCTGTCAAGTGTCTTTACACACTGAATCATCTTGCCAGCTGCTTCTTCTCTTTCTAAAGCGTAAACAAGAGACTGGAGGTCCTCACTGCTTCTCTCGCAGGCAAGGGAGCTGTGTACCCAGGATGTTTGGCCTGGCCTTAGCATTCCTGTGTGGGGTTGTCTGAAGTGGGTGCTTCACAAGGGTCTGTGAAGGGTTAGCCAGCTGTGTGTCTCCATCCTGGGGCTTCTGTTTGGTGTGATGAGCACGTCCCGCCTGTGTGTGAGCAGGGCCCGTGGATGACACGGTTTCAGGACTCACACTGAGGTCCAGGTTCCATCCATGTCTTCTCGTGTGGCTCAGGATAACCCAGGGCAGCGTGGGACTGAGTAAGTTGTCAATAGAGAGTTGAGTTAAGGAAATGGTCTCCACGAAGGAAGCCAAACCCCAACAAAGCAAGGAGATTCTAGAAGACAGGTCCAGGAGTTTTCCTTGGACCCTGCTCAGTTTCCTGTGTGTTTTGAAAAATTTCATAACAAAATGAGGGAGGGTTGGGGATTTAGCTCAGTGGTAGACAAGCGCTGGGTTCGGTCCTCAGCTCTGAGAAAAAAAAAAAAAAAGGCAAAATACAAAATAACAAAACAGGGGGGGGGGGGGGGGGGGGGAAGGGCCAGTAAAGTAGCTCAGTGTCTAAAGGTGCATGCCACCAGCCCTGATGACTCAGATCCCTAGGACACACACGGTGGAGAGAACTGACTTCAGCAAGTTGTCTCTGCCCTACACAAACCGTGTATGTGTGTGTGTGTGTGTGTGTGTGTGTGTGTGTGTGTGTGTGTTGTTAAAATGTAAGTGAACAGAGCTCTAGTTTTAAAAAAAGTTGTCCCCAAATCCCCAAATTCTGAGATAACTGGCATAATTTCCTTCTAGTCTAATTAAAAATAATTAAAAAAATGATAAATGCAGCCGGGCCCAGGGGTACAGGCCCCCAGCTGTGCAGGAGGCTAAGGCCGGAAGATTGAGAGCTGAAGGCCAGCAGGGCTGCAGAGTGAGTTCAAGGCCTCCCTCAAGTTAATAAGACCCTCTCAATACACAGACGGAAGGGCGGGGCTCCAGCTCAGCGCTTGCTGGAGCACATGTATGAAGCTCTAGGTTCAATACCACATGCTGAGGGGGAGGAAGGGGTGCTGGAGTCTAACCACTGGCCCTCATGCTTCAAGAACAAGTGCTCTTAACTGCTGAGCCATCTCTCAAGTCCCTTGTTCTTTTTTTTTTTTTTTTTGAGACAGGGTTTCTCTGTGTAGCCCTGGCTGTCCTGGAACTTGCTCTGTAGACCAGGCTGGCCTCAAACTCAGAGATCTTTCTGTCTCTGCCTCTGCCTCCTGAGTACTGTGACTAAAGGCGTGTACCACCACCACCACCACCACCACCACCACCACCACTACCACCACCACCACCCAGCTTGTTCATTTTTTTGTTCTTTTTTTTTTCAGAGCTGAGGACCGAACCCAGGGCCTTGCGCTTGCTAGGCAAGTGCTCTACCACTGAGCTAAATCCCCAAACCCAAATTCCCCAAATTCTTTTTTTTTTTTCTTTTTGGTTTTTCGAGACAGGGTTTCTCTGTGTAGTTTTTGTGCCTGTCCTGGAACTCACTCTGAAACCAGGCTGGCCTTGAACTCACAGAGATCCATCTGGCTCTGCCTCCCAAGTGCTGGGATTAAAGGCGTGCGCCACCACTGCCCGGCCTATTTTCTGAATTTTTTAATGTTTATTTCTTGTATATATGTTCTATTCCCACCACTGCAACAACAACAACCACAACACCACCACCAACACACACACACACACACACACACACACACACACACACACACACACACACGGCGGGGGGGTGGTGGTGGTGGGAATATCTACAGATAAAATATAACAGTTAAAAATCAAGATTTTAGAGACTGGAGAGATGGCTTAGTGGTTAAGAGCACTTACTGGTTTAGTAGAGAACCCGAGTTTGGTTCCCAGCCCCATATGGTGGCTTTCAACAATCTGTAACTCCAGCCAGGGGCTCAGATGTCTTCTTTTCACTTTCACAGGCACCCCTGTGGTGCACATACACACTTGTAGGCAAAACAATCATACACTTAAAACAGGCCTGAAAAAAAAAGTCAGGGTTTCTCTGAATAGCCCTGACTGTCCCGGAACTCCTTCTGTCAACCAGGCTGGCCTCAAACTCAGAGGTCCTCTGAGTTGGGATGCCTCAGAGGCAGATGTTTCTGCCCCTCAAATTCTGGGTTTAAAGGCATGCGCCACCACCACCTGGCTGAAAAAATGTTTTTTAAAATTAAGATTTTAGGATTGGAGTTAGTTCAGCAGTTAAGAATGTGTGCTCCTTGATGGGCCGTGGTGGCACACGTCTTTGATCTCAGCACTTGGGAGGCAGAGGCAGGAGGATCTCTGTGAGTTTGAGGCCAGCCTGATATACAGAGTGAGCTCCAGGACAGCTAGGGCTACACAGAGAGACCCTGTTTCAAAAAACAAAAACAACAACAACAACAACAACAAAAAAAAACAACAAAAAAAGAACCCTTCCCCCCAAAAAAAGGAATGTGTGCCCTCTTCTAGAAGACCTGTTTGATTCCCAACACTCAAGTCAATGGATCATTACTGCCTGTGACTTCAGTCCAAGAGGATCTGATGCTCCTGACTTCATGAGCACCCACACTCTCTCGTACACACCCATGCACAGACATATACACATTCACACAATTAAGATTAAATATACCTTTAAGAATTTTTTAAAAGTCAAGATTTTTTTAAAGATTTATGTATTTATCTCGGATATAGTATGCCTGTACACCAGAGGAGGGCACCAAATCTCATTATAGATAGTTATGAGCCAGCATGTGGTTGCTTGGAATTGAACCCGGGTCCTCTGGAAGATCAGCTGGTGTTCTTAACCCCTGAGCCATCTCTCTAGCCCCCAAAGTCAAGACTTTTAAAAATATATTTTTTAATGATTTATTTTTTAATTTTTTTGTGTGGACTGGTGTTTTGCCTGCATGTCTGTCTGTCTGTCTGAGGGTTTAGGATCCCTTAAAGCTGGAGTTACAGACAGTTGTGAGCTGTCATGTGGGTGCTGGGAATTGAACCCAGGTCCTCGGGAAGAGCAGCCAGTGTTCTTAATCACTGAGCCATCTCTCCAGCACTTTAAAAATATTCTTGTCCAGGTGGTGGTGGCACACACCCTTATTATTTTTTTTTTAAGATTTATTTATTTATTACATATACAGTGCTCTATCTGCACGTACACCTGCAGACCAGAAGAGGGCACCAGATCTCATTACAGGTAGTTGTGAGCTACCATGTGGTTGCTGGGAATTGAACTCAGGAAGAACAAGCAGTGCTCTTAACCGCTGAGCCATCCCTCCAGCCCAGTGGCACATACCTTTAATCCCAGCACTTGGGAGGCAGAGGCAGGTAGATCTCTGAGTTTGAGGCTAACCTGGTCTACAAAGTGAGTTCCAGGAAAGCCAGGGCTACTCAGAGAAACCCTGTCTCAAAAAAACCAAAAAAGAAAAAAAAGAAAAGAAAAGAAAAGAAAAAAGACTCCATCTCCAAACATAGTTCTTGTTGACTTCACTTTCCTCCTTCCCGACCCCCTCACTCCTCCTGTTTCTCCCCGATTCTCTTTCTTCTCTTTTCTTTCTCCTCCTTCTCTTCTTTTCCTTGGGACCCAAAGGCTTCCTGTGGCAGGTAAGCCCTCTACTGCTCAGCTACACCCTTCAGCATATATGTTAGTTAGTTCTTGTCACAAACTAGAGCCATCTGGGAAGAGGGAGCCTCAGCTGAGGAACTGCCTCCATGGGATCGGCTTGTGGCTGTGTCTGTGGGGGCGTTGCTTTTCTTTTTGATTGGTTGATGATCAGTGTGGGAAGGCCCAGCCCACTGTGAATGATGGTACCCCTGGACTGGTGGCCCTTGGTTGTGTAGGAAAGCAAGCTAAGCATGTCATGGAGACCAAGCCAGGAAGCAGCACTCCTCCAGAGCCTTTGTGTCAGTTCCCGTCTCCAGGTTCCTGCAGATTCCTGCTCTGTGTTCCTTCAGTGATGGACTCTAAGTGGAAGACATAATAAACTCTTTTCCTCCTGAGTTGCTTTTGGTCATGATGTTTTCTACAGCAACAAAGAACAGCACTCCAATATTTTGAGGTCTCAGAAATAGAGCAGTTAATGTCACCCTGGGGGACACAAAGCAGTTGGGAGATGTTGACACCTATCTGTGCATTCTGGCACCTGGCTGGTACTTGAGTGACTCTTGGCAACCAAGGGAAGAGGACAGGATGGCCTTTCACTTATGAGCTGGGAATAGATAAACTCCTCCAGGGGAGAGAGAGCCACCAGGCTGAGGATGTGGGGGTCCGTGGCAGTTGTCTGGTAAGTGGCCTTACCCAGGCCTCCCAAGAGGGTCTTGTCTGGTCCTCATGGGAACTGACAGACCAGGGGACCCCTGAGCTTCCTTTGTGCCCTTTGGAGCAGAAACCAAGTATTTTCTTTCAGAATCCAGAAGCTTCATGTCTGAAGAGGAAGAGGTGGGTGGGTGAGACTTGGTCAGGTCTGTGGCTGCAGGGGGACAGGGATGAAAGGGAGGCATTGCAGAAATCGGTCTTCTCAAGGGAGGTCTGGCCAAAGTCACTGTCACCTTCCCAGGCTCCACACCACCCCTTGTCCCGGGGAGTACTTGTGTAGCACGAGCAAGCCCAGGGCTCAGTCTCCAGTACCACTGAAGAACAGAATAAACCCACTCAGAGCAGGAGGGAGGTCTCTGCCACCAGCTTGAAGGTCAACAGTAGCTGGCAGTCGGCCCTGGACTCCTTAGTGCAGGGCTTTGTGTACTTTGTGACATTTGTAGATCTGCAGACAATGAGGGCCATGGAGAAGCTGGGTGGGGTGGGCAAGCTGGAGGAGGCCCGGGTCCTGTGCCAGGAACCACCTGCTTCTCATAGCTGCTCAGTGTGGGGCTCAGCTTTGGGACGTGAAGGGTCATGTCTATCCCTAGGCTGGGGAAGCAAAGTTCAGGAGCTGTAAAAGTCAAGCTGGAATCTCGCTTCTAGCGGGAGCTGGAGGAGGAGATTGCGAGAGTGTAGGCTGCCCCCTGCTCTACCAAGGCTGATGTAATGCACTTTCCTGTATATCAGCACTGGTAAGGAGAGGATGGCACCAAACATCAGCCACAGTAGCTTGTTTCTCCTTTCCCAGGTCTCTTGGCCTTTAGCAGCAGATTCACCTGCTCTTGGGGGCATCTTACTTTGGCTACATCTCAGGATTCGCTTCTGCTTTGCAAACTAATCAAATGGCGATAGTGCTGCCCCCTGCTGGGAGCCAGGAGGAGACTCCAGCAGAGGCAGCGGAACCTGGGGTAGGGATGATAGTACCAGGTTGTGTCTGGAGAGGGGGTACCTCTCTGGCTCGCTTTTAGTTTGAGATAGGTTCTTGGTGCATAGCTCAGGCTTGGCCTCAAGCTCCAGATGTTCTGGCCTCTGTTTCCAGAGTGTTGGGATTGCAGGGCTGTGCTGCCATGCCTGGCTTTACCCTGGGTTTTGAATGCAGTGGGTAGGTGAAGAGTAGGCAGTTGAATCTGGCAGGCTACAGGCCCGGCTCAGATTACAGGCTAGGAGAATTGTCTGCACCAGCAGTTCTCAATCTGTGGGTCATGACCCCTTTGGATGGAATGACCCTTTCACAGGGGTCACCTAAGTCCAGCAGAAAACACAGAAACAACTTGTAACAGTATGGAAATTACAGTTATGAAATAGCGCCGGAAAAAAAAAAGAAAGAAAGAAATGGTGCCGAAAATAATTTTATGATTGGGGACACCACAACATGAGGAACTGTATTAAAGGGTCGTAGCATTAGGAAGGTTGAGAACCACTAGTCTACACATTCTTTGCTAACCTATTCTGGAAGACTGAGGGCCTTGGCAGTTGATCTGATTGGCACCCTAGCCTTGGCTCTCAACTCATTTGGCATTCAAGAACCAGAGGCCTCAGCGACAGTGGCCTTTGATGGAAATCTAGTGTCCTTTCTTATCATTTTTGTCTTAAATACTTTACTTATTTGCTCTCATGTGTATGAATGTTTTGCCTGCATGTCTGTAAGGGCACCAAACGCATGCAGTGCTCACAGGCCAACAGATTTCCTGAACTGCGCCGCCATGTGGGTGGCTGGGCACTCTGCAGCAGCAGCAAGTGCTCTTAACCACTGAGCCAGCTCTCCAGTCCTTTGTTTTTTTTTTTTTTTTTTTTTTTTTTTTCGAGACAGGGTTTCTCTGTGTAGCTTTGTGCCTTTTCCTGGAACTCACTTGGTAGCCCAGGCTGGCCTGGAACTCACAGAGATCCGCCTGGCTCTGCCTCCCGAGTGCTGGGATTAAAGGCGTGCGCTGCCACCACCGCCCGGCTTGTTTTTGTTTTTGAGACAGAATTTCTCCATGTATCCCTGACAGGCCTAAAGCTCAGATTCTTCTGGCCATAGCCTCTGAAGTGCTGAGATGAGAGTTATATGCAGGCACACTTGGATCGATTACTTAAAATATAACTTTAGGGCTGGAGAGATAGCTCAGAGGTTAAGAGCACTGGCAGCTCTTCCAGAGGTCCTGAGTTCAATTCCCAGCAACCACATGGTGGCTCACAACCATCTGTAATGAGATCTGATGCCCTCTTCTGGCATCCAGACATACATGCAAACAGAATATAGTATACATAATAAATAAATAAATCTTAAAAAATAACTTTAAATATTTGCATATACATACACATATACATATGTATATATATCTACAATATACAAATAGGAATTCACATACATTTTCCACTGGGGATCAAACCCAGGGGTTTATACATACCATGTAGCCACACACTGAACCAATGAGCTACCTCTGAAACCTTCTACTTGAAAAAAGAATTAAGTCTCTGGCTGGGAATGTAAAGTAATAATGTGACAGTCTCACATGTGCAAGACACTATGATCTATTACCTAGCACTGAAAAAACTAAAGTGAAATATGAGCACTTTTCAGAGATTTTTATCAGATGTTGTCTTCAGTTCAAAAGAGAGGTCCCCAGAGCAGGTACAAATACAGGCAGTCCAGAATGCAGAAATTAATTCCCTAAATGGATGCAAAACTAGACCAGAGCCACAGGTCAGCAACCAACTGCACCCTACCTGGGTATAATTTACTTAAAAAAAAAAAAGACATTTTCTCATTTAGCCCAGGCTGGCCTTAAACTTGTCATGTAGA
The DNA here is from genome assembly GCF_007827085.1 of Peromyscus californicus insignis. Classification (NCBI taxonomy): domain Eukaryota; kingdom Metazoa; phylum Chordata; class Mammalia; order Rodentia; family Cricetidae; genus Peromyscus; species Peromyscus californicus. The sequence goes on from NW_026294573.1 coordinate 8,987,195, forward strand.
GGAGAATGATTTTTAACTTCAGATTCTCCTGCCTCCACCTCCCAAGAGCTGGGCTTATAGGCACTCGTGAGCAAGCCTGGTGTTCTGGAGTGCTGGGGATCGATCCCAGGGTTCCATGCATGCCAGATAAGAATTCTACCAACAGAGATAGAGCCCCAATCCTGCTTCACATTTTTCTGGCTAAGAACAATTTTCACAGTGCTCAGAGTGCTGTAGCTCCCAGTGACAGCTCACAGATAATGAAAGAGGCACCTTCTAGAGAACACCAGATTTTTGCTGAAGAAACATAGTAGCTTGTTGGGTCCACTCAGGAGCTTTTCAATTGTTCCTTTACACTTGTTATTCTAACACACTTAGGACTAGTCACCTCCTGCCACAGTGACTTCCGATTTCCTCCCTAGAGGAGCCAATATCTGCATCCTCAAATGCAATGACTATGTCTATTTTTGACCTTTCTATAAATACAGTCACAGACTAGATGCTCATGCACATCTGACTTCTTCCATTCAGCAGAACACTCATTGCGGTGGCGGCGTATTGCCTTTTCTTGTGCTCTGGCCTCTCTTAGGGTGAACAGATCCCAGTGCATCCAGTGCTGATGGGCAGTTGGGTGGTTTCCAGTCTGAGGGAACAGCCTTGCTCTGTGGACAGCCTCGTGCATGCCTCTCTGGGCACTGTGCCAGAGATGCTGTAGGAATGAGATTGCTGGGTCACAAGCTGCTGTGGGACCAGCCTTAGATAATATTGGCGTCTGAAAGTGGTGGGTTGAACCCATTTCCTAGCTTCTGAGAGCTGGCGCTTTCTCACTGGCCTGGCTCCTGCCAGCTCTTCCAGGTACTGCACTGACCCCAGGGCTAGGTCCCAAATGACACTTAAGGAGGCTGTCTTTCAGGAGAGTTTAGGTTCTTGATGTAGTCCTTCAAAAGTGGATTTTTTTTTTAAGACTTATTTATTTATGGGACTGGAGAAATGGCTCAGAGGTTAAGAGCATTGACTGCTCTCCCAGGGGTCCTGAGTTCAATTCCCAGCAACTACAAGGGGGCTCACAGCCATCTATAATGAGATCTGGTGCCCTCTTCTGGTGTGCAGGCAAACACACAGACAGAATACTGCATACATAATAAATAAGTTAAAGAAAGATTTTTTAAAAAGATTTATTTACAATGTACAGTGTTCTGCCTGTGTGTATGCCTGCAGACCAGAAGAGGGCACCAGATCTCATTTATAGATGGCTGTGAGCTACCATATGGTTGCTGGGAATTGAACTCAGGACCTCTGGGAGAGCAGCCAGTGCTCTTAACCTCTGAGCCATCTCTCCAGCCCTTATTTATTTATTTATTCATTTATTTATTTTGAGACAGATCTCACCATGTAGCCCTGGCTGGCCTGAAACTTGCTCTGGAGACTGAGGCTGTAGCTCGGGTTGGTATGGAGCTTATCTAGAATGTACAGAGTCCTGAGAACTATCCCCAGCACTGCCGAACTCACAGAGATCTGCCTGCCTCCGCCTCCCAAGTGCCAGGAATAAAGGCAAGCACCACCATGCCCATCTATTTCATCTTTAAAAAACTCCGTGTGTGTGTGTGTGTGTGTGTGTGTGTGTGTGTGTGTGTGTGTGTGTGTGTATGTGTCTGTGTGTGTGTGTCTGTGTAGGGATATGTGCATGTGAGTACAAGACCCCACAAAGGCCAAAAGAAGGCCTCAGAGTCTCCAGAGCTGGAGTTGCAGATGGTTGTTAAGCACCCAGTGTGTGTGTGTGGTGTGTGCTAGGAACTGAAGTGTTCCACAAGGGTAGTACACACTCTTGACTGCTAAAAACCTGGGCTCTTTGAATGCTAAGCAAGCTCTACACCCCTAAGCACACCCCTGCGTTTTGTTGTTGTTTGTTTCTTTTTGGTGAGGTGGAGTTGTGCTATGTAACCCTACCGGTACTTGTTCTGGTACTTGCTATGTGAGCCAGGCCCAGTTTGCCACTGTATGCACATTATGCATGTAGGTATGCATGCATTTTTTTTTCACACTTCATCTTATTCAAAAGGCTGAGATTTGATTTTGTTTTCTGTTTTGAGACAGAGTTTCTGTGTGTCGCTTTGGAGCCTGTCCTGGAACTCGCTCTATAGACCAGGCTCTGCCTCCCGAGTGCTGGGACTAAAGGCATGCGCCACCACCGCCTGGCTTGCTTTTGTTTTTCAGACAAGGTCTTAGTCTGTAGTCCAGTCTGGTCTGGAACTCATAGGAATCCTCCTGCTTCAGCCTCTTGAGTGCTGGGATTATAAGTGTGAATCACCATACCTGGATTTGTAGTTATTTATTTTTATAATCCTAAAAAATATTTTTAGATGTAAAATGTTTTATGTGTTTGCCTGCATGTATGTAAGTGCATCACATGTGTGCAGTGCCCATGGAGGACAGAAGAGGGAGTCAGGAACCCCGAAACTGAAGTTACAGATGGTTGTGAGCATGTGGGTTCTGGGAACCAAACCTAGGTCCTCTGCAAGAGCAACAAGTGCTCTTAACTGCCGAACCATCTCTCTTCGGCTGCCTAAAAATCATGTGGGTGTGGTGGAACACACCTTTGATCCCAGCACTCCGGAGGCAGAGGCAGGTGCATCTCTGTGAGTCTGAGGCCAGCCTGGTCTACAGAGTGAGTTCCAGGACAGCCAAGGCATCATTCCCCATGCTTCATTCCCCATGCTTGTGGCTTTGCTGTCTCTGACTGGAATGCACTTCCCTGGATTGAAGCTTGGAATTCTTTGTTATCTCATCTTGGCTCAAATGCCACAGCACACAGGCTCCTCTGCCTTCCCCACCACGGGTTCTCCAGAACTTCTGGCTTACTTATGGACAAAGCCCAGTCCCTCTGGCTCTAGAGTGTGCCTGCCCTCCCCACATGCCTGCCCTCCCCACATGCCTGCCCTCTGGTCCTTTGTCACTCTGTGACTTTTGCACTGACCTTTTCGTTTGGCTCCTTGAATTCGTCAGCTCATTCCCCATGCTTCATTCCCCATGCTTGTGGCTTTGCTGTCTCTGACTGGAATGCACTTCCCTGGATTGAAGCTTGGAATTCTTTGTTATCTCATCTTGGCTCAAATGCCACAGCTTAATGATTTTTGTTTGTTTGTTTTTTGTTTTTGTTTTGTTTTGTTTTTCATGACAGGGTTTCTCTGTGAAACAGTCCTGGCTGTCCTGGAACTCACTCTGTAGACCAGGCTGGCCTCGAACTCACAGACATCTGCCTGCCTCTGCCTCCTAAGTGCTGGGATTAAATGGGATTGTTGTGCACCACCACCACCCAGCCCTAGTGATTTTTTTATATTCATTTTATTTTATATTTTTCGGAGCTGAGAACCAAACCCAGGGCCTTGTGCTTGCTAGACAAGCGGTCTACCACTGAGCTATTATTTTATGTATGAGTTCTCTCTCTGCAATACGACTTTATGCCAGAAGAGGGCATCAGATCCCACTATATATGATTGTGAGCTGCCATGTGGTTGCTGGGAATTGAACTCAGGACCTCTGGAAGAGTAGCCAGTGCTCTTAACTGCTGAGCCATTTCTCCAGCCCCGCTTAGTGATGTTTTATCTGATGTAGAAACCTTGAAATAAACAAAAAGAGTTATTTATTTGTTTTTAACATTGATTTATCTTGATGTACATGCTCACATACCCATGTTCTACTGCACACGTGGAATCAGAGGACAATTTTGTGGAGTTGGTTCTCTCCTTCCACCATGTGGGTTCTGGGGATCCAACTCTGCTTATCAGGCCTGGCGGCAAGTGCCTTTCCCTGATGAGCCGCCTCACAGGCCCTAAGGTGTTTAACAATTATTGGCTATGTCCATTGGAAATGGCTTGCTTAGTTAGTGCCGACATTTTCTCTCTCTGACTCCAACCTTCCTTACCTTAGTTTGTGATGCTTTATTACTTTTATTACTTATTATTTATGGGTTACATGTGTGTATACATGTTTGTGTGTTTATGCCTTGTCAAAGGAGGCACATATGTACAAGAGAGTATATGGGAGTGCATGTGTGCACTTGTATGTGTGGAGGCTGGGGGGACACTGCATTCCTCTTCCACTGCTCTCCACTGGGCTTTGTTTGTTTGTTTGTGTGTTTGTTTATTTATTTATTTCTTCTTTTTTTAGAGAGAGAGAGAGAAAGAGAATAAAGAGAATGAGAGAGAAAAAGAGAGAGAGAAAGACAGAGAGAGAGAGAGAGAGAGAGAGAGAGAGAGAGAGAGAGAGAGAGAGAGAGCTTGTTTATTTATTTATTCCGAGTCATTGTTGCTGATGTTTTGTGACAGCGTCTCGCTATGTAGCTCTGCCTGGACTGGAACTCACTATGTAGACCAGACTGGCCTTGAACTCACAGAGATCCACCTGCTTCTGACTCCCAGTTCTGGGATTAAAGATGTGACCACCATGCTGGTGCTACTTATTTTTTTGTCTTTTGACTCTGATTTATTTGATCTATCTATGCCTGCAAATGACACAATTTTCTTATCTGTTAGGTTGAGAAACAATGAATAATTCTACTGTTTACAAATACACCATTTTCTTTATCCATTCGTCTGTTGAGGCTATCCATAACTTGCCTACTGTGAATATAGGCATTCAGGGATTTCTTTTCTTTTCTTTTTTTTTTTTGTTTTGTTTTTCGAGACAGGGTTTCTCTGTGTAGCTTTGCACCTTTCCTGGAACTCACTTGGTAGCCCAGGCTTGCCTCGAACTCACAGAGATTTGCCTGGCTCTGCCTCCCGGGTGCTGGGATTAAAGGCGTGCACCACCACCGCCCGGTGAATTCAGGGATTTCTATTGTACTGCCTTATTTATTTATTTATTTATTTTAAGATTTATTATGTATACAGCATATATAACTACAGGCCAGAAGAGGACACCAACCAGATCTCATTACAGATGGTTGTGAGCCATCTTGTGGTTGCTGGGAATTGAACTCAGGACCTCTGGAAGAGCAGCCAGTGAGTGCTCTTAACCTCTGAGCCAACTCTCCAGCCTACCTTTTTTTTTTTTTTTTTTGTTTTTTGAGACAGGGTTTCTCTGTGTAGCTTTGTGCCTTTCCTGGAACTTGCTTTGGAGACCAGGCTGGCCTCAAATTCACAGAGATCTGCCTGCCTCTGCCTCCCTGAGTGCTGGGATTAAAGACGTGTGCCACCATCGCCTGGCTCTTATTTTTTTTTTTAAGACAGGATTTCGGCTGGGTGGTGTTAGCATACGCCTTTAATCCCAGCACTTGGGAGGCAGAGGCAGGTGGATGTGAGTTCTTGAGGCCAGTCTGGTCTACAAAGCGAGTTCCAGGACATCCAGGGCTGTTATACAGAGAAACCCTGTCTCAAAAAATAAACAAACAAACCCCAAAAGACAGGATCTCTCACTGAACTTGGAGCTCACCAATCCAGACAGACTAGCAGGCCAGGGAGCCCCTAGGAAGCACATGCCTCTGCCTCCGTCAGTGCTAGGATTCCAGGTGCACATCACCATGGGTGGCTTTTTACATGGACACTAGGAATCCAAACTCAGGTCCTCATGCTTGCCTGGCAGGTACTTACCATCTGTCCAGCCCCTTGTGATGCTTTAAGCTGTGGACAACCCTGGGGCGTGTGAGAGCTTTTCATTCAGAATTTCTGCCTTCCCCTTGGACTATGCTAGTTTCCAGTCTGTTTGCAAATTCTTTCCAACATCCTGCATCTAGAAAAAAAGTCTGTTTTTTTTTTTCTTTTCTTTTTCCTCTCTCCTTTGAGCTGACTGTAAATTTGCAGGGTTTTCTCATTAATAATGATTTAATAAAATCCATGGATTCACTTAAAACAATCTGTATGAGAATCACAATGTTGCCTTTTTGGAAATTATCTCTTTAGGTTGACCTTCCAGGAAACAGCCTCCCTCAGCCTCCTCGCCTCAGGTTCTCTGTGTCTCGACCCTGTCTCTTCTTCGGTGCTTGATTGCGATGGGAGGCCGTCTTCATTTCTTTCTTTGTCCTTGCTGCTGGCCCCTGTCCTGGCTGCGGCCCATGGTAGGCCCGCAAACCATATATCTCTGGGGCTCGGGTGTAATTCAGCGGCACGGCGCTTGCTTAGCATTCTGATGCCCCGGATTTGACCCCAGCAGAGCAAAAATAAAAAATAACAAAATCCATATATACATAGATATAACTGACTGAATGAACTGTAATTGAGATACTGCTTGCCTGTGACCTGGGCGCTTGGTAGGCAAAGGCAGGAGGACCACAAGTCAGAGGCCAGCCTGGGCTACCTCGTGAGGTTGAGGCAGCCTAGGCTACATGGTGAAAGCTTGTCTCAAGATGCAACACAAGACAACAATAAAAACCAAAAATAAAAGAAAAGAAAACCAAAGATGAGATCTAATTGCCTGACTGAATGAAGTCAGACCAGGCAGCCCTGCTGGGCTGGGCACCCAGTCCACACCCTTCTCTCTTCCCTGCAGGGCCATCTGTTTGGCTTGCATTCAACATGCTGTGTTCCCATGGATCCTCCCCTTCGGGTCAAACAAGGACAGGCCTCACCCGGCACATGGAGCTCTGACAGGTAAATCAATCACGCTTTTCTGGTTCACACAGCCTTTGGGCGGTTCCCCTCTTCTCAGACCGATAACCTTCCTGCTGTGGTTACATGGAAGCAGAAAGCATTCATAGCCAGAACACTAGCCTGGGAAGGCAGACCCCTCTCTCAGCGAGCACTAGCCAAGTGCTTGGGTTCCCAGGGATGGCTGGAGCCAGAGTCAGGGCTCCCTCCCCTCGAGGAAGCACTTGTTTTGAAATAGCCGGCACAGGCTCATGTACCAGACCCGGCGTGGAGTCCTGGAGTCTTGGTGTCCACTGACTTGTTTGTTTTGTTGATTTGACCTTTGTTGTTGGTTTGTTTTGTTTCATTTTTTTTCAAGACAGGGTTTCTCTGTGTAGTTTTGGTGCTTGTCCTGGATCTCTCTCTGTAGACCAGGCTGGCCTCGAACTCACAGAGATCCGCCTGGCTCTGCCTCCCAAGTGCTGGGATTTAAGGTGTGTGCTACCGCCACCTGGCTCTTTTTTTTTTTTTTTTTTTTTTTTTTTGGATACAGGGTCTCAATAGATAGCCATGGCTGGCCTGGAACTCATTATATAGACTAGGCTGGCTTTGAACCCATAGAGATCTGCCTCCTCAAGTGCTGGGATTAAAGACGTGTGTCACCACACAGGGATCACTAACTCATTTTACATTTGAGTCCAGAGGAGTGAGGGGCTTGTCTTCAATCTCCCCACAATGGGTAGAAGGGCACAGACTTCAACCAGGCAGCAGAATCTGGGGTCTCCACCATCAGCCACTCACTCACCACCCAGAAGACACCACAAAGGGAACAGATATTTGTTGACCATTTCATTCTGGGCCAAGCCCTGTGTCGTAGCCCTTCCCCACACTCCCTGCTGACTTTCAAAGAAGAACTTCTAATTTTATCATTATCATTAGTGTGTGTGTGTGTGTGTGTGTGTGTGTGTGTGCGCGCGTGCGTGTGTGTGTGTGTGTGTGTGTGTGTGTGTGTGTGTGTGTGTGTGTGTGTATGTATGTGAACTGGACACAAACTGTTGTTATCTGAGAAGAGGAGCCACAATTGAGAAAATGCCTCCATCAAAATGCCGTAGGCAAACCTGTGAGGCATTTTCTCTCCCTCCCTTCCTTTATATTTATTTTATTTATCACGTACTTTATGTATGTGAGTGTTTTGTCTGCATGCTTTATCTGCACACCAGAAGAGGGCATCGTATCCCATGGGACTACAGGTATAGATGGTTGTGAGCCAACATGTGGATGCTGGGAATTGAACTCAGGACCTCTGGAAGAACAGCCAGTGCTCTGCCACTGAGCCATCTCTCCAGCCACAAAGTGGTGTAGGCTTTTGGGTTTTTTTTTGTTTTCTGTGTGTTTGTTTTTGAGAAAGGGTCTCATCATGTGGTCCTGGTTGGCCTGGAACTCACAGAGATCTGTCTGCCTCTGCCTCCTGAGTACTGGGATTAAAGGCGTGCGTCACCATACCTGGCCCTTCATTTTCTTGATTAATGGTTGATGTAGGAGGAGCAGTCTACCGTGGGCAATGCCGCCTGTGGGCAGGTGGTCCTGAGTTGTATAAGAAAGCAAGCTCAACAAGCCAGGGGGAGCAATTCAGTAAGCAGCACTCCTCCACGGCCTGCTTTGATTCCTGCCTCTAAGCTCCTGCCCTAAGTTTAATAAACCCTTTTCTTCCCAAGTTGCTTTAGACTATGCGTCTTTGTCACAGCAAGAGGAACCTAAGGCATATGGACTCTGAGACTCTAAATGAGGCTGGCAGACTGACGTGTTTGGGTGGCAAGCACCGTTACTTACTGAGCTATCTCACTGGCCCCCACTTTTTTTTTTTTTTTCAAGACAGGGTTTCTCTGTGTAGCTTCGGAGCCTATCCTGGAACTCACTCTGTAGACCAGGCTGGCCTCGAACTCACGGAGATCTGCCTGCCTCTGCCTCCTGAGCTGCACCACCACGCCCGGCCCAGCCCTCACCTTTTACAAATTCATTTATTTTGTGTGTATGTGTATGACAGATGCATGTGTCTGGGTGTGTGTGCCCCTTCGCATACACGGAGGCCAGAGGAGGGTGTCAGTGGACCTGCTCCGTCCCTCTCCACCCCTGTTCCTTTGAGACAGGGTCTTTCGCTGATCCTGGAACTAAGTTGGTGGTCCTCCTGTCTCTATACCCGTCAGCACTGCGGTGGGAAGTGCATAGGTGGTCACCCGTGGCTGCTTACGTGGGTACTGGGGACTTGAACTCAGGCCCTCATGCTTACTCAGCAGGCGCTCTCGCCCACTAAGCCATCCTCAGCCCCTATGTTTTCCATCACTCAGCTCATCTTTGAGAGAGGGGATGTGACTGTGGCATAAGAACAGGGTGAGGCCCTCAGGTTTCCGTGTTCACTAGGGGGACTCTCAGACCTCAGTTACAGTTCGTCCTGGCGGAAGAATGAAGACTCGGAGTCACCACCGGCGCCATCATCACAACCATGACTGTCACCTTCCGTCATCATTATCCATGTCCTTATCATCACCATCACTATGATACAGTCAATTCTAGGAAGACACAGACTGAGCAACAGGCACATGTACAGACGCACGCACGCACGCACACATGCACGCATGCACGCACGCACGCACACATGCACGCACGCACGCACTCACTCACACACGGTGGGCATTTAGGCCCAGATGTTCTGACTCCAGTGCCTACACTCACCAGTAAATCCCATTGTTTCCTGTCTCCCTATACGACACTGCCTAGATGCAGAGGTGACTCCTCTCCTGACTGGTCACTGCAGCAGTGCTGGAAGGAAGTCTGTCCATCCTTCCTCCTTTGCTGTCTCTCCCTTGTGTCCTCTCCAGCTCCTCAGAAGTGACTTCTTATCCCACAGGGAAGGTCGAGTGCTTCTCAGACTACATGACCCTGCAGATCCCGAGGAGCCACGTGCAGGGTTTGAGGCAGTGGCTGGCCAGGGTTCTGCACCTGCCAGGTAAGCTGTCTTCTCAGCCCCCAGGTTCTCCAGTCCTCAGCCATTGACTGCCTGGAGCCTTTGTTAAGGGTTCCCAATGCATTCCTCACAGCAGGCCACGGGTGCTGCGTTCCCTGGAAGGCTTCTCTCTGGGCTTCATGCTCCTTCGTTCCCAGGGCTGCCCTGACTTTCTCTAAGGCAGTCCTCGCTCATCCCATTTCCTCTCAGTTCTTGGTCCTACTTAAAAAGACCTTGTTCACATGCTTGTCATCAGTGCCACCAGCAGGTCGCTGGGAGCAGGCACAGCCCTTGTGCTCCATGTTGATAGCTGAGGTGCCTCCAGGATTAAGGACTCTGTCTCATGCTTAGGGGACTCCTAATAGATATTTGCTCAGTGGGCAAAAGGCCCCAAACCTGGATTGAAGTGCCCATCAGGTGCTAGTATGTATGCCCCTAAACTTAAATCCCTCTGTGAAGCTAATGGGGCAATTAAAAAAAACGTATTCTTTTTTTTTTGTTTGTTTTTGTTTTTTGTTTTTCAAGACAGGGTTTCTCTGTGTAGTTTTGCGCCTTTCCTGGAACTTGCTTTGGATAGCTGGCCTTGAACTCACGGAGATCCGCCTGCCTCTGCCTCCCGAGTGCTAGGATTAAAGGCGTGCGCCACCACCGCCCAGCAAAAAAATGTATTCTTTAAAAATTCTGTCTATTAGTTGTGTGTATGTATGTGCATGCATGCTAAAATACTGTGTTTATAAACATGTGCCCCAGTGTGCATGTGGAGGTCAGAGCATGACTTGCAGGACTTGGGTCTCTCCTTGAACCATGTGGATCCCAGATATTGAACTCCGGACATCAGGCTTGGTGGCAAGTGCCTTTACCCAGTGAGCCATCTTGCTGGTCCACAGTTCTTTTCAAACCTTTATTGAATGCGTACGGGTGTTTCGCCTGCATGCAAGTCTGTGCACCACATACATGCATTGCTAGTGGGACCCGGAAGACGGTGTCGATCTCCTGTAGCTGGGACTACAAACGGCTGTGAGCTACCATGTGAGGGCTGGGAGCCCACTCAGGTCCTCTGGAAGAGCAGCAGCCAGTGAGTCATCTCTCCAGTCCCTGGCCCGTGCGTCTTACCCACTGGAACCACCATCTCATGCTTGGTGGGGGAATCTCATGCCTAAAACAAGCCAAACGAAGGGCAAATTATCACCTTCAGAAAACTTGGAGCAAAAACTGCAAAGTGGGAAGACCTTCCGGAAACTTCTAGAAGGAGCCGAATAGAGAGACTGTAGCTCACCTCCTGCTGTACCTTTGGTCACAGAGGTTGCAAGTAAGACACCCCAACTTTTCCTTTCTTTTGTACAAATATGAAGAAGTTGAGGAGGGAAGCTTTCCCATCTCAGAATGCTTTTTTCTTTCTTCCTTTTTTTAAATTTTATTTAATTTTTAAAATTTTTATTTTGCAATACAATTCAGTTCTACATATCAGCCACGAATTCCCTTGTTCTCCCCCCTCCCGCCCCCCTCACCTTTCCCCCAGCCCACCCCCCATTCCCACCTCCTCCAGGGCAAAGCCTTTCCCGCGGACTGAGATCAACCTGGTAGACTCAGTCCAGGTAGGTTCAGTCCCCTCCTCCCAGGCCGAGCCAAGTGATCCTGCATAGGCCCCAGGTTTCAAACAGCCAACTCATGCAATGAGCACAGGACCCGGTCCCACTGCCTGGATGCCTCCCAAACAGATCAAGCCAATCAACTGTCTCACCCATTCAGAGGGCCTGATCCAGTTGGTGACCCCTCAGCCATTGGTTCATAGGGGCTGGAGAGATGGCTCAGTGGTTAAGAGCATTGGCTGCTTTTCCTTTGTTTTTTAAGTCAGGATCACACGCTGTGGTCCAGGCTGCCCTAGAATTCTCTATGCAGTCCGGACTGGCCTCAGTCTTCCTGGTGTTGGAATTACAGGTGTGAGCCACCACTCCTGGCTTTAGTCTGGAAATTCTAAAGTGCTGTCTGGGACTGGTGTGTCCTGAATCCTGAACTGGCCCTGGGATGGTCAGTCAGGCGGCGATGCCTCTGGAACTGAAGCGGCATTTGTGTATTAAAAGGCCACTTTTCCAGGGGAAAACGTGGAGGATACATTAAGCTGTCGCCTGTTCTTTGGAAAGCCATTATTAATGGAAAACAATAGATTAATAGTTTTAAAACGCTTGTTCAATAAGTAATTTTTATGGCTCTGGATAGAGCCCATTAAACATTTCTGTGTGTTATTATAAAGAAGTTTTAAGTGTAAAATCATAAAGTCAATAATCAGGGAATTAGTCACAGCAGCCAGCCACAGGCCATTAGTTTTAGGCGCTGCCAGAGACACCTGTGGCTTTGGAGGAAGAGTGTTTCTTTTCCTCACCAGCGCCAGGTGGGGATGCAGAAACGATGCTGCCTGCTGCCTTCCATAAAGTTGAAGGGACAGCAAGCAGGTGTGAGCAGCAGGATGCAGGCAAATATTTACAAAGTGCAGACGTGAATGGGAAACTAAAACGATCCGGGTCAATTTGCACATCCAGCCTTAGACACTTTATTTCCCCAGTGATCTGCCTTTCAGAGCCACAGGCTCGGCCTTGATCTCCTGCTAAAGATAGTCGTGAAGGCTGCACGCTCTTAAAAGGAAAGCATGTCACCAGAGAGTCCCCCACATCCAGGCTGCTGGAGCTGTCTCCTGCAAGGGCGTATTCATCTCCCATCAGCTATCTGAGAATGAAAGTGTGGGCTTTGGGGCGGGAGGGTGGAGGACTTAAAAAAAAAAAAAATCACCTCAAAAGCAACACAAGATAATTACGGAAACAGAAGAAATCTAAAGACGATAATGAAAACTGCCTGTAATCCCTCTGCTCAGTGATATTCCTCTTTGTGTTTTACTCATCCAATAAATGTTTACTGAGAGCCCTCTATGCGCCAGATGCAGCTTAAGGCGCTGGGGATATGGCAAAGAACAAAACAGATAAATACTCTTGGCGCCGTGGGGCTGGCATTTGAGTGGAGGGCAACAAGACCATTTCTGTAGTCATAGACATTTTTCAGCAGGCGAGGTGGTGATGTGTGATGCAGAAAGGGGGCCTGAGAGAGGGGCGAGGTTAAGAGGGGGTGACGGAGGCCCTGCTGGCAGAGGCCTCGTTGACAAGGGGGATTTACTTAAAGGCTTGAGTGTGGTGGACTGAGCCACACAGGTATCTAGAAGAGTGTTCCAGGCACAAGATGCAGACAATAGAAAGGCCTTGAGAGCACCCACGATGCGTTAGAAGTAACAGGGAGGCTAGTGTGGCTGAGGCAGAGGGAGAACAGTGAAAGCCTAGATGACCCTCACATGGGTCTCTCAATGGAGAATGGAGCGATCTGCCGCAGGCTTGCATGGAACTCTGTGTGTTGCTGGGGGAAACAGACCACAGTGCAGGAGAGGAGCAGGAGAGGAGCGAGAGACAGCTTCTACAACCCAGGCTGCGCTCAGAGCTGGGAGCTGGGTGGGGGTGGGGGGTCTGCTTGTATGTCTGGCAGAACCATCAGGCTTCCTTCCAAGACTTCTATCTTTGCTGTTCTTTGGTGCTCCAGAGCAGAGCAGCCATGGGCTTATGTCTGGGTGTCAGACACTCCTGACCTCATCTCTGCTGTTCTCCCAGGGTCCTGTCTGTTTCTGTCACAGGCACCAAGAGGGCCCCCAACCACCTGGATTCTCTTCTTACCAAATGTGGTTTCCTCTTGCATCCTGCTCACGAGGGCGGCTTCATCTTCCGAGCGCTGTATTCTGGCTGCTTTGTGCAGAAAGAGGTGGGTTTGAGAAACTATTTATTTTCAGGGCTGGGGTCAGAACTCAGGGCCTCATGTATGCTCGGATGCCAGGCGAGTGCACAACCACCGAGTTACATATCTAGTTTCTTTTGGTGTTGCTTTGAGACAGGGTCCCATTATAAATCCTAGCCTGGAACATATTAGCTATGTAGACCAGGCTGGCCTCGAACTCACAGAGAGCCGCCTGCCTCTGCCTCCCAAGTGCTGGGACTAAAGGTGTGCGCCACCACCTCCAGCCCTTCCCACCTTAAAAGAAAAACAACCTTTTATTTTGAGGCAGGGTCTCTCTGCACAGGCTGGCATTGAACTCACTCTGTAGTCCAAGCAGTCCTTGGATCCTCCTGCCTCAGCCTCCTGAATGCTGGGATTACAGGTGTGTGTCCTCATGCCTGGCTTGTCACCTTCTCTCCAGCAGCCCCACTGCGCCTCTCTCTTCCGTCATCGCCACCCTCCCTGATGGCCCCTCCCCCCCACATACCTTGTTTTACCCCCTGCTCCAGGGCTCACATTCGGGCTTCTTGCAGGGATGAAGGAAGACAGTCTAGGTACCTGTGGGACCACTTGGCCTGACATATTGAGGCTCTGTTGCCGAAATGGCCATGTGCTGTTGGCTTAGTTGTTCACATCCGTGGAGCTTCAACTGCCTTGGCTGTAAAATGGGACCAAGGGATTTCTTACTGGGGTCGAAGGAAACAGGCTGTGGGCAGATACTTGTCTGCTGTCAGGAATGAGAGGATACAAACTGCCATGCTTCCTCTTTAAGAGTGACCTTCCTGGGGCTGGAGATTTAGCTCAGTGGTAGAGCGCTTGCCTAGCAAGTGCAAGGCCCTGGGTTCGGTTCTCAGCTCTGGGGAAAAAAAAAAAAATGGCCTTCCTAAACTGGGCAGTGGTGGCGTACGCCTTTAATCCCAGCACTCAGGAGGCAGAGCCAGGCGGATCTCTGTGAGTTCGAGGCCAGCCTGGACTACCAACTGAGTTCCAGGACAGGCGCAAAGCTACACAGAGAAACCCTGTCTCGAAAAACAAACAAAAAACAAAAACAAAACAAAAAAAAGAGTGACCTTCCTGAAAGATACAGCAGTCCCCTGGCCCAGGGACTTCCCTAGGGGCTTCCCCTCTGGGGACTGAACTGTCACAGGCCAGAGTCTGCCAAGTTCCCCAGTCCCTGAGACCCTTCCACTTGCTTCTTAGCTCTTCCGTGAGACGGACTTCCAGGAGGCCTGCGTTAATCATGCCCACTGTGAACAAAGGCTGACCCATAATCGTGGTCTCTTAACTGCATTTTCTTCTTTTGGTTGCACGTGTGAATTTTGCCTGACTTCCAGAAAGCAAATTACAGGTTGGAAATCAGAATGTTTCAAAAAGGGGCAAGAAGGTTGAAGCAGAATGATCGCTACATAATGACGTGTCCCGTGATCACATCGAGGCTGGATGAACAAAGTGTCCGCTGCCACCCCTCATTCATTCAGGTAACAGCTCAGGAAGGCCTGGTGATGGGCATCCAGGGCCGGCTTCTCTTCAAAGGCCCAGGTAGATGACTGAGGTTCCTGAGCCTTGGGATGTAGCCCAGCAGAGGTGACAGCTAGAGACACAGGGTAGGACCATTCTCTGTGGACATTTAGTGTTGGCTGGGCTTTTGAGCATTGAGGCGTGTGTCGGGATAAGGGGTGGGTGACTAATGAAACGAATCTCAGGAGCTGTGTTTTTTTATGTCAGCCACCTAACATCACAAGAGCAGAATTGTGTTTTTCCTCTTTGGATTAAGGAAAGTTACTGGCTTGACGTCTGTCTATCCTCTGCTCCTCTTCCTTCTCCCCTCTTTATTCTGTCTTTATTCTCTCTCTCTCTCTCTCTCTCTCTCTCTCTCTCTCTCTCTCTCTCTCTCTCTCTCTCCCCCTCTCTCTCTCTCTCCCTCTCTCTCTCTTTCCATGTGCACGAGATGAGCTTCTTGTGTGTCCCGAGGACAGTGGCGGTCAGAGGACGCCCACAGGAGTCAGTTCTCACCTTTCTTTGTTTGAGACAGGGCCTGTTATTTGCAGCTCTGTGTGCCAGGCTATCCGTGGCGGTCAGGCTTGTGGGGAGTCTCCTGGCTCTGTCTCCTGTCTTGCTACAGGAATGCTGAGGTGACAGACTCCAGCTACTGCATCTGGTTTTATATGGGTTCTGAGGATCCACATTCAGGTCCTTACCATTTTGAGGCAAGTGCTTTACCCACAGAACAATTTCAGCAGCAATGGGTCCTCTTATTTAACCTAGGTCACGTCAAAGAATTCTAGATGTCAGGTTTGGGGGCTGTGCAAGGTCCCGGGTTCCATCCCCAGCACTGAGGAGCGATGTGTTTCAGATGTAACATCCGCATTGGAGAGAACACAGGCCTAGGCACACTCCAGCTGTGTCACCGCCTGGTGGCATCATTGAGCTCAAGTTTCTCTGCAGCCCTGGAACAGAGAAAGAGTTGGCTGGGAGCAGGGGAGGGTTGCAGACCCACAGCAGAAATGAGTGTGCCAGACAGAACGGAGTAGGGAATTGAATTCAAGCCTTCCTTCCCTCAGGAAAGCTTATCTTCCACTCACCCTGCTATGCCGGGCGTGGCCATGGCTGCTGCGTTGTTATTTATTTATTTTGGCGCTAGGGATGGAACTGGGGACTTCGCATCTATTAGACAAGTGCTCTATCAGTGAGCCATGCTGCGAGCCCCTCACTGATGGATTCCAGGCCAGTTCTCCACCACTGAGCCATGCCCCTGCCCCTGCTTTGCGAATGTTGGCCCATCTCACCTTTATAGCACAGCAGGCAGGAAGTGTTGTTTATACCCCCATTCTCCAGAGTAGACAAGTAGGCACAGAAGTGAGTTGCTGAGGTCCCATAGCTGGTAGCGGCAGAATGGGGCTATGAGCTCCTTTGATGAGCGGCCCCTCCGCCTCTGCCTCATTTTCTAGAATTTTCAGCTTTTAAAAGAGAAACAGGAAATCCATAATTGAATGTTAAATTACATTTTAAAAAGTTAACTTTGGGCTGAGAAAGTAGTTCAGTGGCAGAGCGCTAGGTTAGCATGTGGGAGGCGCTGGACTCCCTCCTTGGCAAGGGAAAATGTTGACTTTATTTATTAAACAGTTTTTTTTTGAGCATTTGTTTACTTATTTTGATACAAGGGTCTCATGCATCTCAGGGCGGCCTTGAACTGGCTATGTAGCAGGGGATGACCTTGAACTTGTGATTCTCTTGCTTCCATCTCCCAAGTGTTAGGATTATAGATGTGATGTCACACCTGGTTTATGTGGTAGTGGAGATTGACCTTATGGTTTGATGCATGCTAAGGGAACACGACCCACTGGTCCACATCCCCAGCTTCCAAAAATGTTAACTTTAACTTTGCAAGTACCATGTGGCCAAACGGGATGCTGAATTTAGAGCTGGGTTTGATGGTGCACGTTTGGAATCCAGCATGAAGGAGGTTGAGGCAAGAGGACTGTAAGTTTGAAGTCAGCCCTGGCTGCAGGGTAAGACCCAGCCAGCAAGTGGGTAAAGGTGCTTGCCACCAAGCCTGGGTTTCTTTCCTGGAACCCACATAGTGGAAGGAGAGAACTGACTTCTGCAAGTTGTCCTCTGATCTCCACACATGAACCATGACACTTGCGTATACACATGCATACACCCACACAATCAATTAAAAACCCCCAGCAGCCAAAAACCCGGATGCTCAATTTTGCCCGATGACTCACTGAAGGAGGAGAGGAGAGAGAGGAGAGATGGGAAGGGAGGTTGGAGAGAAAGACCCACGAGTGACAGCTACCATCCATTTAGGGAGCATCTGTGCGAAGCACATGCTGAATGCCAGGCTCTGTGCTGGTACCAAATGATCAGATCTGAATGGACACCATTCTTGCCTCGGGAGGGGTGTACAGTTCCATTCTCATCTGTCCTGGGCTTTGACGTGAACGTGCTGAGACAGGGAGAGCCGAGCAGAGGCTGGGACCCCAGCTCTGTGCTTGCTCCCCATAGTCTTGCCTCTGGAGTTCTCTGCTGCTCAACTTTAAGGAGCAGTACCTGAGACAGAGGAATGTTCAGGTCCCATTGTGGTCATGCCAGGGAAAGTGTTATATTGTTCCTAAGAGTCACAAGCCTCTTCCTAAACACCCCCAAGCATGGTCATGAGTCATGGGTCATGGGTTTGACAGTGGGACATGGTTTTGACAGTCCTGGGGGCTGGTCACTTCTCTTTACACTGGCCTGTAATTTTGGGAGTGGCCACCAGAGGGACAAGGTTGCCCGTGTCATATAACACTGGACAGAAACCAGAGGAAAGCAGAGCTAGGGGCCAGCCAAGCGCCAACTTTGTCCCTTTTGACCTGCCCAGATCCCCAGCATCCTTCCCCAGTGTGGTGTTGGAGCCCACAGGACTACAGGACCCCCACTCCCCTGGGCAGAGTCGCAGAGACCTCATGGATCTCAGCTGCCACCTCCTCAGCAGCCCCCCTCCTCCGTTTTTCCCTCACCCATCATAGAACCTCATCAAATTGACTGATTCATTCCCGGTGACTTCTGCAGCCGCTTCCATGGCTGCACCTTGAACTTGCATTAAGTTTTAATTAAAGCCGTTACACTAGCCTTGCCCCTGGCTAAATGCAGCCGCGGGCACAGGGCACATAGATATTTAATACTCTGCCTCTCCCCGCTGATGGCACAGGGTGCCCAAGGGTGTACCCGAGCCATGCCCTGCTTGCAGCGATCTGCGAGCTTGCTTAAGTGTGCCCACAAGCCCCGGGCGGGAGGCTGCGCAATAACTATTCATTGCCCTGGGTTAAGTGTGCCCAGGGGCACCGGTAAACTCAATGCAGTGATTAGCGATTGCTCCCAGGGAAGAATACCCGAGGTCCTGCTGAATGTCTGCAGGCCCTAAATATAGTCTGCTCGTGGCCACTTAAAGGGCATGGTGGGTTTGGACTGTGAACTTGATCCCACTTCCTCTGCTCCCTCCGTGGAAAAGCCCAGCCTCCAGGGCTGCCCTGTTGCTGTGGGACTGGCGTGTAGAGAAGGGAGGGAGGCTTTGGTGGCTGACCTGGGAAATGTTGAATCCCTTTCCTATCTCCTTCCTCTCTGCTCCCTGAGTGAAGGCAGCACCTCCAAGGTGAGGGGATTACAGGCTCACCCAAAAGGCTCCTTGGGGGCTGTGCTGAGCCTGCCAGCAATGGGGTGCTGGGCTCTCTGAGGCCAGGGGCAACAGAACTGAGGCACTGACAAGGTTGAGGGGATAGGGGCCTTCCCTAACTTCATCCACTTGTCTCTGGGCCTGGAAGAATGGATTCTGTACACGCCGGGGAAAGGGGAGGCAGCCTTATGCAAGAGAAATGTCAAGGCTCATTAGTCTTTCTGGACTCGGTGTCCTTAACTTTTATGGAACGAGGGTGGGGGACATAGTCGCTCTCTGTTGGCCTGTGATTCTGTCCTGTGCCTCAGTGTCCCCACCTATGCTTGCAGCAAAAGCAAAGTGGGTGAGGGTGGGGTGGAGGCAGTAGGAGGGTAAGAGGAGGGCCGTGACACGGCTCAGTAGCTAAAGGTACTCCCGCCCAAGCCTGACAGCTTGAGTTCCATACCCAGGACCTACGTGGTGGAAAGAGACAACTGACTCCCTAAGTTGTGCTTGGACCCCTACATGCACACCGTGGCAGATGCATGCCCCCCCCACTTGACATAATAAATACATAAATACTATAATAAAAGAAATGTAGGTAAGAGGACAGCTGGATGCAGCTGGGCTCCGGCAGGTCCCTTGCCCGCACCATGAGACTCAGGGGCAGTGAGGGACCAGCTGTCCAGGTGTGCCTGAGACCATTCTTATTTTAGCATTGAACGTTCTTCACTGAAGAAACCCGAGATGATTGGGTATCCTAAGCACGGTGCCTGGGTGAGCACGCTTGTCTGCCTGTGCTTATCGGAGTCCATAGGTGAAGAAAAAGTGTGGAAGAGATGGGTGGCGGGGTGAGATGGGGTGGGAGGGAGAGGCCTGGGAACCGCCCCACCAGGTCCTTAACATCAGGGTCATGGGGCACACACCCACCCTCCGCCTTGACAGCTGTGCCCTGCACTCCAGCTGCCCTGTTGGCCTGGCCCAGGGCAGCAGCTGAGGTGACATTTCCCTGGGTCTGTTGACACTTGAGTCCCAGAACATAAATGCTTTCCTTGTCTTAATGAGCAAACAATTGAGGCGGCGGTGGCGGCCATGGCGACGGTGAGACTCTCTTGTTGGACTCCCGCTGTGGCAATTGCAGAGGCGTTTGCTCACGCACCTTTGCCCACAGTTTGCAGATGTTGCTTCCTCTCTGTTCTGCAGGTCTCTAGGCCCTTGCCTCCAAGGATCGATGGTGGACAGGTAGGTGAGGAAAAGGCATTGTTCTGGAAGGTTCTGCTAGGTCTGGTGCTCCGGAGGCTCTGAGGCAGGAGGTTGTCACTTCCATGGCCCTTTTGTAGAGAGTGTCTGTGGACAGTAGGGACCTTTGTGGGCCTGGGTCTCAGCAGAACTGGAACTCCCCCTGGTGCTCTCCATGCAGAGGCCTGAAGCTGTCTGGGAAAAAAAAACCTGGTGGAACCCTGCTGGGGTAGAAAGCCTCTGGGTCCTGTCATGGTAAGATTCTCTCTGAAAGGTTCCCAGTGGCAGGAGCTGGCTCCCATACAAGGCTGCCCATTCCTGTGGTACACAGCTGTTCTCTTTATTTCCCTCTCCCCTCCTCCCCTCTTCCCCCTCTTTTGTTTTGAGACAGAATTTCATTATATCGCCCTGACTGGCCTGGAATTTTCTGTGTAGACCAGGCTGGCTTTGAACTCACAGAGGTCCACCTGCTTCTGCTTCCTGAATGCTGGGATCAAAGGTGTGCACCACAACGCTCAGACCTTCCCTTTTTTGAGATACAGTCTCATGTAGCCCAGGCTGGCCTTGGATTCACTAAGTGGCTGAGGACGACCTTGAACTTTCGGTCCTTTTGCATCTGTTTCCTGAGTGCCAAGGAGGGAACTGAGTCTCTCCTACTACGTGGGTCTAAAGGGCCAAACTCGGGTCATTAGGCTTGGCAGCAAGTGTCTTCACCTGCGGAAGCATCTTGCTGTCCCCTATTCCTTGAGTGGGTGTGTACTACTATGCCTTTTTTTTTTTTTCTTTTTCTTTTGGGATAAGGTTTCTCTGTGTAGCCCTTCCCTGGCTGTCCTGGAACTCACTCTGTAGACCAGGCTGGCTGAACTCAGATAGCCACCTGCCTCTGCCTCCAGAGTGCTGGGATTAAAGGTGTGCACCACCACCGCTTGACTTTTTTTTTTTACAGTTTGGGGGAATCAAACCCGGGGTGTGCTAGGCAATCACTCTTCCAACTGAGCTATGCCCCAGCCTCCAGTTTTTGTTGTTTTGAGACAAGGTTTTACTATATAGCCCAAGCTGTTATTTAAATCAGAGAAATCCCCCTGCTTCACACTCCCAAGTGTTAGGAGTATAGGCATAAACCACTGTATCAGGCACCCACTTTTCTCCTGGTCTAGGTCTTCCCACAGCTACCTGGGAACGAGCCAACCCTTCCTCGCCTCACATCCCTCCGGGTCTTTGGAGTCCATGCATGCCATGTGTCCCCCAGTCCTGGACTGGGGTGTGCTTCCTCCGTGCGCCTCTTGCATTACTAGGCGCCCATCTTGATTCAAAAACCCCAACTGACCATGTCCCACCACAGGGTGGCAATGAGAGCCCAGGACAACAGACCGCCAGTTGTGCTGGCCTGGATAGTACACAGGCTGAGAGGCTGGCCCAGTCTGTTCATCTGTGCTCATAAGAGGTCTGCTCCCCTGAAATGTGAGGGTACCAGCATCTTTAGCTGCTGTCCTACCCCTTGGCCAGTTGATCCTTTCCGTGACCCGGTCATCCTTTTGAGTGCCCCCACCCCCGGTACCCATGCTCCTTGACCCCCACATGAGCTTGTCTCCTGGTCAGCTGTCTCGTGACTTTTGCCTTCTGTCTTCAGACCCCATGGTTGCTGTCCCTTCGAGGGGAGCTGGTGGCTTCTCTGGAGGACGCCAGCTTGATGGGCTTAGATGTGGACATTGGTGCCAGCACAGTCACCGTCCAAAGCCCAAGACAAGAACTTCTTCAGAGGCAGGAGGTCAGTGGTGGACAGCGGGCTACGCCAGGCTTCAGGGGGGCCCTACAGCCTGACACCCCAAGGAGCGAGCTCTCTGTCACCCTGAAGTGCCAGTTCACGTGTCCACCTGTGAGACTGGACAGATTTAGGCAGGCGGCTTTGAAAATTGGGCCCCATTAGCGTAAAGTGCTCTGCGCGGCAGATGAGGGGCGCCGGCAATCATGTATTCAGCGCGTCCTGATCATGGTGGCAGGAGCATAATTACCATCTCTTTAAATAGCCCAAAGTTGCCGTGTAAGAGAAGATGGCTCACATGACATTTGCTCCGAGCTTGCTTCCTGCTAAAAATATCCTGGCTAAATAATATTTCCTGGTTGTGCTGGGGCAACAGGCCCTGGCTTGGGCTCTGACTCTTGGGGCTTTGTTCTGAGGTGAGACAGAAAGTGGAGTGGGTAGGGTGGGCACTTACAGAGAGAGCGTGCCTCTGAAAGGAACAGTGGCCACAGGGGGACCTTCCTGCTTCCCCAGGTATGGAACACTTCCCTGGAGCTCCTGCCTCTCTGGCTGGTGAGCGGCTCCTACGCCTATTCCCTCAAGGCTGCGTGCCCACTGGGTAAGACCCAGGAGTGCCCCTAATGCCCACCTCTGACTTTAGCACTGCCGGTCACTTCTGTCTCCTCGGCCAAACACCTTGTCCCCCCCGCCCCGCTCTGCCCCACCTCTTCTTCACCTCAACCTTGACTGAGGACTTCTGAAATGCTTGGTGCTGAGAGAGGTGTTTGCAGGGATGTGTGAAGCGCGACCTGTGGACAGTACTGAGAGCTGCAGACCCGGGATCTGGGAACTTTTGGGGGCCCCAGGCAGGCCCTAGGGACTGTGAGGACAAAGATGGGAAAGCATTTGTGGTCTTACTCTGCAAGATTTAGAGGCAATACCCTCCCTCCCAGGCACCTTCTTCAGTGTGGAGAGGCCCGGGGTCTGGAAGCTCCCGGAGTCTGCTGACCTCTCGGGAGTTTAAATTCTCAAGATCTCACTATGCACAGTTAGATGGATCAAAGGCTTTTGTCCTGTGTGGGTAGATGGAAGATGAGGAGCACTGCAGGTCTGATTAGAATTTTATCATGAGATAAGTTTCAGAATGAGAACTCTGGGGAGTCCAGGGGCCTGGGGGGATGGCCTTGCCAAGTCCATACACATCTCCTGCCCTGTTGGTGCTATTTGAAATATCTTTTTTTTTTTTTTTTTTTTTGGTTTTTCGAGACAGGGTTTCTCTGTGTAGCTTTGCGCCTTTCCTGGGACTCACTTGGTAGCCCAGGCTGGCCTCGAACTCACAGAGATCCACCTGGCTCTGCCTCCCGAGTGCTGGGATTAAAGGCGTGCGCCACCACCGCCCGGCTATTTGAAATATCTTTATTTAGAGACAAATGCTTTCATTTAGCAACTGCAGAGCTGGTCAGAATGTCCCCGTGAGAGGGCTGACACAACAGAATTCTTGCTAAAGTGTAAACAACTGATATGAATTGTTTCCTACCAGCAGCTTGTAATGGAAGGGGCACCAGGCAGGGTCATGGAATACAGTCTTGGCAGAGAAAGGCCACCCTGCTCCTGGTACCTGCTTTTCCAGTGACCTTCTCGATTGGCAGCATCCTCTGAGAGCTAGACAGGGTGGCCTTTTTTTCCTTCTTCTTCTTCTTTTGTCCATGCAGGCATGGTCTCAGGACATCAAGTCCCAATGTCAAAGTAAATTGAGTGAGTGGTGTGTGGGGCTGGTCACAGGTGTGGCTCTGGCTAAGACCCTGCGTGCCTGAAGCTCATTTTCTGGGCCGTCTTTCCCTCTGGTTCCAGCATCGTCTCAGCCAGGGTCGGAGATCTCAGTTCACATCCCCAAACAGAGACTGGGTCTGGTCAGGAGAGGATCCCGTGTGGAAGAATCTCTGAGCCCCAGATTCCTTCGGGTGCACCAGTCCGACACCTTCACAGTGACCGAGGACAGGGACTTCGTGGTCGTCAGCATCCCAGCATCGCTGCTGCTCCAGGACCAGGTCGGTGTCCCGGTGGCTTTGCCTTGCTGCTTCCTCTGAGGCCTCTTGCTTGGGCTATTGGTGGCACTCGAAGTCAGAAACGCACACTGCACGTCTTCGGGGGCTGGCTGGGTGTTGGCCTCACCATTTATGCCCTGGAAGTTCAGTTTTGTTTTGGAGATGGCCCCAGCAGGGACATCCATAGGACATGGGATGTATCTCATCACATGTAACCAGTGCCTTGCTGTCCCACAGCCATGCCCAGAGGCCAGAGACTCCCCAGGGACACGAGCTTTCTACAGGATAGACCTGAGCCTGGCCTTTGCAGAGATGGTCTCTCCAGTGCACTGGACAGTAGAGAACTTTTTCCAGTGTGTGGGTAAGTGAGGAACCCTGAAAACATGCCTGCTGGTAATAGGTACATGCCACACAAGGTCTTGTTCCCTGGCCTGGCTTCATTCTCCTTTGGCAGTATTTCATTTTCTGGACTGAGCTCCCACATCTACTCAGCTTAGCAATTCTGTCAGGCATGCTGCTGGAACTGGCTGAGGTAAAGAGAGGTCGAGGTCCTGAATGGTGAAAAGGTACCTGGCTGTGGATGGGAGACAGAGGCAATAGTGCACTGACTTCCTAGATCAGCCTCGTGTGTGTGTGTGTGTGTAAGCGTTTTATGTACACAGGGATGTGGAAGCCAAAGGTTAATCTCCAGTGTCTGCCTTACTCAATCAACTTGTTTTTTTGAGACAGAGTCTCTCACTGAGCCTTGAGCTTTCCTCGTCAGCTAGTCTGACCAGCTAGCAAACTTCAAGGATCCTCCGGTCTCTGCCTCCCGAGTGCTAAGATTACAGGTGCACAGGGATTTTAAGAACTTTTAGGTCTGTTTATTTGTTTGTTTCAATTTTATGTGCGTAAGTGTTTTGCCTGCATGCATATCTGGTGCACAGGGAGGTATTCTGATCCCATGGAACTGCAGTCACAGACAGTTGTGAGCTACCATGTGGGTGCTGGGAGCCAAACCTGGGTCCTCTGGAAGAGCAGTCAATGCTTTTACCCACTGAGCCGTCTCTCCAGCTCCAAGGCTTTTTTATTTTTATTTTCAAAGAAGGGACCTAGAGATCTGATCTCAGGTCCTCATGCTTATTCTTGTGTGGTAAACACTTTACTCACTGACCTTTGCTTTTATTTTTTTATTTATTTTTGGTTTTTTGAGACAGGGTTTCTCTGTGCAACAGTCTTAGCTGTCTTGGAACTCACTTGGTATCCCAGGCTGGCCTCGAACTCACAGAGATCCACCTGGCTCTGCCTCTCGAGTGCTGGGATTAAAGGCGTGCGCCACCTCCGCCGGGCTTATTTTTATTTTTGAGACAGAGTCTTAGTGTGTAGCCTTGGTTGGTCTTAAACTCCCTCAGCATCCCAGGTTTGCAGGTGTGTGCCACTTCTCTGAATGTTGTCTCAGTTTTTTTGTTTTGTTTGAGGCAATCAGAGACTCATTTAGCCCAGGCTGGCCTTGAACTCACTGCATAGACAAAGATCATGTTGAATTTCTGGTCCTTTTGCATCTAGCCCACAAAAGTTGAGGTTACAGGGGCTGGAGAGATGGCTCAGAGGTTAAGAGCACAGAGGAAGGACCCAAGTTCAATTCCCAGCAACCGCCTGGTGGCTCACAACCTTCTATAGTGATATCTGGTGCCCTCTTCTGGCATGCAAGCATACATGCAGGCAAAACACTATATATAATAAATAAATAAATCTTAAAAAAAAAAAGAGTTGCGGTTCCAGGCATATGCCACTTTGGTCGGTTTATGAAGTACTGGGGATCCAACCCAGGGCTTCATGTATGTTAGGCAACCACTCTGGCCACTGACCTACATCCCTAGATCCCACCTCAGTTGTTGTTTTTTTGTTTTTTGTCCCCCCCCCCCCCCCCCAATCTGGAACGTAAGGAACCCATAGCCTGTCACAACACTGCATCGGAAGGTGGCGACTCAGGAGAGCACCTGTGCAGGGTGTTCCATATCCATTTTGGTGTGTCCTACCACCTCTGGGCTGCAGTGCCTCGGGTCAGGCAGTGCCTCAGACTCCTTGGCAGAAAGCCCTGGACTCTGAATTCATCCTTCATCCAAGGCGAGCTGCCCTGTAAACACTGTGTGTGCTCGAGCTCCACACGGGATGCTGCAACCCTGTCTGGAAGCGGGGTTTCAGTGAAAGCCGGACTACCAAACAACCTGGTATTCACACATGCAAAACCACCAGGAGCAAAACCCATTCAGATCCAGCACGAGGAAATACACATAATTCACAAATGATGTCAATCACTTTCATCTCAGACTTCCTAACTGTCCTCAATAGAAGACAGACGGGAAGGAGATTGAACTCAGATGTTAATAGTGCAAGAATGCCCCGTTACCAGGATATGATGTCTCGGTGCTGCATAAAAATGTAATTATATTCAGAACTATATTTAAAGATTAAAAGGGGGACTGCCTACCACATCTAGCCCCAAACTCAGAATTAGAAACAAAGACAAAGGCAGGATGGGTTGGGGGGTGGGGCGTGAGGACGGGTCGAGTTCTAACCGTCTGCTAAAAATGGAAATATTTCTCAAAAGTTTTTACATGTTTCGGCTGCTTTTGTTTTAACAGTTTCCTGCGGCACTGATATTGATTTTGGAAAGGGAGGGTTGGAACTCTACCCGGCCAGGATTCAGCTTGCAATGGGAGAGAGAGCTGGGAGGGAGCAGAGGCCACCAGACGGGGGTCTCTCCAGCAGCCTGTAAGGGGAGATAAGAGAATTCTATGGAATCTCGTGGAGGGCAGGTGGACTCAGGAGGAGGTGCCAACGATGAGGTGGACTTTGTCCTGGCCTCTGAAGGGTAGGTAGGTTGTTCACAGGGAGATAATGAATAAAAAACAAAAATAGCAACAGCAATAAAAACATTTTAGGAGAATTTTTTTTCCCTCCCTGGGAAGATTTACACGGGGAAAGAATGTTCCCTTTCTGGTTTTATTAATTTCATATCAGCAGCCGGAATGAATCTCTCCCCTCCCTGGTCCCCAGCGCACCTCCTCTGTACCTCCCTGCAGCTTCTAGAGCTTTCTGTTCTTTTTATAGTCTCTCCTCCTCGCTCCTGACTTTCCCTGCAGCCCAGGAGCCTGGAGACCAGGGGCTGCACCTCATACAGGTTTTCTTCTCCAGCTTTTAGCAACCACTTGCAAGTGCCGTTTAGACCCGATGATTTTCACCAGGAATTTTTACAAAATGTTTTTCTTTGTTAATATTGTGACTCATGAGTTACACTATTAACAGGTCGCCTACGTGCCTTTGGTTCCTGAACTTTCCATTTAGACTTTTGTTTTGTTTTGTTTTTGCACATGGGTGTTTTGCCTGCACGTGTGTCTGTGTATCATGTTTATGCCCTCAGAGTCAGAAGAGGGCATCAGATCCCCTGGAATTAGAGTGACAGGTGGTTGTGACACACCATGTAGCTGCTGGAAACCGAATGCAGGTCCTTTGAAAGAGCAGCCAGTGCTCTTAACCATCAAGCCTTCTCTTTAGCCCCACACAATATATTTTTTAAAGTATCCCTCCCTCTTCCCTGAAAAAATGAAAACCAAACTCAGACAGTGTTTTAAGAGCATCCTAACTGTTTCAGATGGCAGCTTCTGAGAGCGAAGGAGTCAGTGGGGTGCCCAGCCCCGGAACAGAAAAGTCAATGGCAGTGGGGGCGTGGCGATGGCAGTGAGGGTGTGGCGATGGCAGTGAGGGCGTGGCGATGGCAGTGGGGGCGTGGCGATGGCAGTAGGGGTGTGGTGACAGTTGTCTTCATCTTTGGAAGGCTAACAAAATGGCTCAGCAGGAAAAGGTGATTGCTGCCGAGCCTGCCAGGCTGAGTTCCACCTCCAGGACTCACATGGCAAGAGGGAAGAAGTGACTCACTCATGCAAGTTGTCCTCTGACCTCCACACATGCGGTGTGGCGCGTGTGTTTCCCTGTAATAAAATGTTTTAGTATGTGAGTGAGAGGACCTGGATGGACATGCTGGTGGGGTCAGATAAGAAGTATAAACCAGTGAGGGTGAGGGCATCCGGGACCTAGGGGAAGGTGATGAAGTAGCAGTGAGGTTTAGGATAGGAAGGAGTGGTAGGCAGTCTGAGCAGCAGGAGGCCCCAGACTCCCCCAAAAGAGACAGGCCTGATGTCTCTGGAGACACATCTGAGAGATTTCTGCCTTGTAAGGAGGTAGACTCTGGTGGCCAAGTCTGTTCACTTTTCTGTGTGAAGCTGATTATAGAAAGTATTCTCTAAGAGTGTTTCCTGCCTGTGATCTCAAAGCTTGGGGGGCTGACTTCGCAACGATGGTGAGTTCAAGAACAGCCTGGGCTACATGTGGAAGTTCTGTCTCAAACATAACCACACAACAAAATCTCTACAAAACCTTACCGTTTTAACTGCCTTACAGCATGAACCAAGAAGGTTAAATGGCTGTACTAGACCTATGGATTAGGAGTTGCTACTTAGTATGTCGGGAGGATGCCACTGGCATCTGGTACCCAGAGGCCAGGGGTGCTGCTGACCATCTTAAAATGTACAAGATGCTCCCCAACACATAGGACAACATGGTCTGGTCTAGGACATCAACAGTACTTGGGCTGGTTAACCTGGGATTAGTCAGGCAGGCAACATTACCCAGTTCTGATTGACTTCTGGGGTTGGGCCTCAAAATAGGAAACAGCTCTGCAATGAAACCAGCTGGTAGCATCCGGGCTGGGCAGTGAGTTGGGGTCGGGCGATCTTTGCAGAAACCTGGATTTATGTATTTTAAGTTTGTTAGTTTTTGAAACAGAGTCTCCAACACAGACTGGCCTAGAACTTGCTGTCTAGTCAAGGATGACCTCAAACTTCTGATCCTTTTGCCAACATCTTCTGAGTTGCTGGGATTACGGCAGGTGCGTACCGCCATACTTGGCTTATGTCATGCTGGAGGTTGAACTCAGGGCCTTGTGCATACTGAGGCAAGCATTCTACCAACTCAGCTGTATTTCTAGCATATGTCATTTAATGTTAAAGGTCTGTGAGATTCAGCCACGAGGACAGCTCCTAACTCAGTTCTGGGCACTGACCACCAGGCTTCTGTTCCATGGAGAAGGGAATGATGCTCATGGCCTTTATGGCAGATGTCAAGAAGATTTTACTTCCTGAGGGCGAAGGCTGACTTCTGCTTTCCATTTTGGAAGGTTCAAGAGAAGAGTCGCTTGTCTCAACCGCCGCACCAGGGACTGCTCTACCCACCCTGTCCCCTGGATGGGAGACTTCTTCAGCAGAAGTGCCATCTGCAGCCTCTCCCCAGTTCCAGAGCCCACGAATGGCTGCCCTGGATGAGCGCCTTCAGCATTTTGTGCACCAGCCCGCTAAAGAAACCACTAAGGCAAATTCACAGCCGTGTGCTGTTCCCTATCCAAGGGTCTGGTCCCCATGAGGCACTGATGGCCTCAACTGGGCCTAAGCCCTTTCTTTCAACACCTTCATTCAAGGATGGCCACACTTTGAGGCCCCTCTCCCAGTCACATTTCTTCCTCAAATTCAGAACGTTTCTTAGGGAAAGTGGGGACCTAGAGTGCGTCCACCTAAGGGCAGAGCCCTTTCATCTGTCCTACCTGGCTCTCCCCCTTTTGTGTCTTGAGAGATGTGATTGAAGGAGCAGTAGAGACAGCAGCTGTATTCACAAGGGGGTGGAAAACTGAGGCATGCTCCCACAGTCTGAAGGTGAAGGTCCTGAAGGCAGGACCTAGAAGCCCAGCATGAGGCCACTGGCCCCATATCCTTCTCTGGGTTGAGGTTCACAGGGTGGCTAGGGCCATATGCTTTCATTTCTGATGCTTTTCCTCTCTCTGCAGCTGGAACAGGCGGCGCCATTCACGCAAACACCTAGGCCTGAGGGAGGAGGCTGGATCTCCACTGCTTCCCTTTCCCCCACTACAGTGCAAGAGCATCATGGTCTTCAGACTCCTCCAAAGAAAGCAGACTTAATTCCACATCCCCAGACTCCAGCGACACTCTCCTTAGAGCACACGGAAGCTTCCCAGGCTGCCCCCAGACCCTCACAATGGGTCTTCCTGTCTCGCACTTCCATGACCACACATTCGCCTTCAGAAGTCCCCTCTCCTCTGTGGCCTTCTTGGCGATCTGATGGGCCCCAAATGCTCCTGGGTTCTGAACCATCTGTTCCCCTAACTGAAGTTCCAAGAGCTATGATGGCTGAGCAGGACCCTGCCCAGCCATCAGGAAGTCCCTTCCCACTGGGCAAACTGTCAAGAGAGACTGTGAAATCAACAGAGTCCGTGGATCCCACCTGGAGGGAGCCTGCCCACATCAGTGAGGAGTTCCCACCGTTGACAAGGCCTTTCATGAGCAGCCTGGCTGAAGAGGGTTTGATTTTCCACCATGCTTCCAGAAGGCCTCAGGAGATACTACCGATAATCAAGGCTGAGGGGCCACTGCAGAATGACCGTGATCCCTCTGGAGAGGGGGCCAGAGGGTACCTGGACCTGTCAACCTCAGAACCAAGTCAGGGCATGGAAGGGCTGGGACTCATCATCTTGCCGGGGACTGATGTCACATTTACCAGCCCAAGAGGGAGGCAGCCAGATGCCAGTGCCTATCTGGTGACCCCAAGTCCAGAGCTCTCTGGGAGGCACAGGGTGGACCCAGCAGTTCCCCAGACAACACTTGCCAGGGACCTTCTGGCTTCCGCCTCTGAGAAGCCTGCAACCCCTTCTGAAGGAGGTACAGACAGGATCCTTCAGCTTGAGGCAGCCCCCATATGGCCTGAGGGCTGGCATGAGCCGTGGGCTGGACACACAACCAGCCCCCTGCCTCAACACACCCAAAGCCTTCTGGCTCCTACAGAAATCATATTGCCCCACTCTGGTGAGCCTGGGACCCCCCTCTCCAATGGTCAAGAGTCGATGGAGGCCAGGCTAGCCCCCACCCCTGAGAGTCATCAGCTTCCTGAGCTTTAGCACATGTGGAGGGGTGCTTCGAGAGGTCCTGTTCTTAGAAGCTTCAGGGGTGAGTCATAGGAGTGTCCAGGGAGGGGAGGAGCAAAGGAAATGGAGGACATGGTTTGGTATGCTCACACTTCCCTTCAGGAAGAGCTCTGTGACAGGACAAGGGCCCTTGGCCTCCCTGAGCTGGCCCAGCTGTGTTTTACATCTCACTATTAAATCCGGGCAATGTGCAGGCCTTGTAGCCAGGCCCACCCATGCCTAGAACTCTGGTCCCAGGGTCTCCACTCTAGCTCTGTGACCTTAGCAGGGCACTAGCCTTTCTGAGCCTCAGTTTCCCCATCAACTGAGTGGAAATGATACTAGGTCCTCCCCAGTGGGGTCATTGAAGGGGGTGAACAAGGATCATGTAAAGCCTTGAGCACCGAGCCCCGTGCAAGCATGCTGGGATCCCCAGGGAGGGAGGATGGAGTGTCGCTGCCTTGCTTTCTGTGATCACATCCTGTGGTTTCTATGGCAGCAGCTGGTACCCTTCTGGCTTGGACAGACCCATTGACCTGCAGTGACCCGGAGCTCCCAAACTCAGTGGCCCAGAAGCCCAGCTGTGGCCTGGGCCGGAACCCCATTCGGTGCTTCCCTGAGAGGGCAGTGCCTCACCCCCTCCAGGCCGACCTGTGGCTGGAAGTGGGATTTGAAATGCAGCCAAGAAGAGGAGGCCGGCGGCAGTGCCCGCCCAGAACGCGAACTAAATAAATAAATAAATAATCAGGGTTGTCTTGGCTGATAAACGGTCCCTACCTCGAAGATGATTTCTCCCCCTGTGTGCCCCCCTCCTTCCTCTTTCTCCGGGCAGATCCATCCCAGGCAAAAGCTTAATAGCCCCATTTAAGGCTTTTCCTTTTCGCCACGGAATTGAGCTGGCCCTGCCATTACAAGGTTTTCAGCTTCTCTCTGAAATCAAATTACTGACTCCATTTAATTTTTTAAAAGCTCAGATGATTTCCCTTCTTGAATCCGAACCGTGACTCCAAGGCCAGCCCCCTTCCCTGCCCCCAACCAGGAGCATCCCCTGTGGGTAACTGCTGCCCACAGATGGTGGCCCCCATGCCAAGGCAAGCCTGACACCTAGAGGAGGAAGCCAAGAGAAGGCAGCCCGGGTCCCACATCCTGGACATAGCACTGGGCGGTCTTGGCTTCTCCTGGGTCTATGTCAACTCACGGGAGCCGGGGATCCCACAATGACAGACCTTCAGATGCTAGTGAGGCCAGTGGTCAGAGCCCAGCCTGATGCCTTGGGCTCAAGGTCATTCTGCAGACAGTGCACCCCCCTTCCACCGTGTGTGTTCAAGACTCCATCCCTTGACAGATGTCTATGGAGCCACTCCTCTGTACCAGGGACCATTCTAGCTGCAAGGAGTCCCTCCAGACAGAGGAAAGTCCCCCCACCCCGTCTCTCTGTGTGTATTCTAGGGTTGGAGGTGTAATAACCACACAGGGCAATTTCAGATGTTTCTCAGCGCTCAGAAGAGAACTAAGCAAACAGCGGGCGGGTGGGCGGGCGTGGGGTGGTGTTGCTTTGATTAAGAACATCAGGACTCACCAAGGAGAAGGTCAGAGGCAAACTCAGAAAGAGCCAAGGAAGCCAGGCGCTGGGGACGGTGACACAGGCCTGTGATCCCAGTGCTCAGGATGCTGAGGCCAGCAGGGGCTACAAAATGAGACCCTGTCTCAAAAATGATAAGCACAAACAATCCCTCCCACTGGGAAAAGAAGTAGTTGGGTGAGGTCATCTAGGCTGAGTGACAGAAGCTGCAAGGGCTCTGGGTGGTCTGGAGGGACAGAAAGGTCATTGAAGAAGGTGTTTAAGCAGGATGGTATGGAAGGTAGGGGACCTGTAGGGCTTGAACGCCTAGAAGGAGACAGAGTTCCACTGTGACCTCGGTGGGTATCTAATAAGGCTGGACCTTTAGGAGACAAGTGGCCTTAGGTGGCCATCGCTAAGTGGTTGGTCAGAGGGACGAGAGCGGCAGCCAGGAGCATGGAGAACGGGGCTGGTTCAGGACTTGCTCGCCCTACTAGAAGGAAAGAGGACCCTTCTGGGTTACGTACCTCTCATGTTCTAGTGGTTCATGAGATGGGGCTGCTGGGAGACAGGGCATGCCTTCCGTTGTGGATCTTCATCCTTGCTAGAGTGTTGCTCCTGGGAGTCATTTCGTGTCTCTCTCTGTTTCTGCCACCACTCACTCTTCCTCTTCTCCACTTCAAGGCCGCCTCGCTTGGGGACATCACGGACCGAGGCGCGAGCACACCCTGAAGTTCGGTGACTCGACTCTCTTTCCCAAGTCCTCTGTGTGTTCTCCCACCTGCAGCCTCGGACACCAGATAAAGGGAATGGAGTTAATGAGGTCATCCGGCACAGGGTGGGGATGTAGCTCAGTAGGTAGAGTCCTCACCTAGCTCGAGGCCCCGGGTTCAGTCTCCAGCAGTGTATAAACTAGGCATGGTGACACATACCTGGAATCCCAGCACTCCAGAGGTGGATGGATGTTCAAGGCCATTCTAAGGTGCATGGCACATTGGAGACCAGCTTATGATATATGAGACTATGTCTAAATAATAAAAGCAAATCACTGTAAGTGGTTCAGCAATTCACAAGGCAGGAAGAGCCTAGGCATGAACTGGACTCGGCTCTGGGTGCTATTTCCAGCTGGAACAAACCGTAGGCAGACTTTTCTGCCCCCTCGCCTCACTCTCCTCATCCTCTCAAAAGTGAGACAGTCTTCTTTAATTAGAAAGTGCTCGGGGTTCTGTGCAGGACTCCTGTTCTCTTTTAAGATGTGACAACACCGGCTCTGTGACCCCCCCAACTCTTGATGTACCACGGCCAGAATGGTACCCATGACCAATGCTGGGGCTAGGGCAGGCATGTTTGTGAACATTGCCCCTGCCTTGAGGACATCTAATTTCTGACTGAGACCTCCCAGGTCTTGCAGGCATCTGTTTATGCCTGACACATCTATGTGCCGTGACATCTTGGAAGGGATGGTTGTGCTGGGGTTGGGGGTGGGGGTCTTGGCCAGCCCAGGCTATTCGATGTGATTAGACATCACGGGTGCCCTGGGTTCTCATTTTCTCCCCAGTGACTATGCAGAGACCACAGCCAGTATGCATACATTGTATTTCTGTCCTGTCTGTTCTGTGGAGTAGTTAACACAGGGCCAGGGCATGGCTGGGTTCGCCTCTGTGAGCACCAAGCCCGTGGCCCCGAGCTCTGATTTTTGATGCTTCCTGTGACAGCTTCCTGTCACAGCACACCCTTTTAGGGTTGGCTGCGAGTCTCTGCTGGGTATTTGAATCTTACTTAAACTGGAGCTGTAGTTATCAACTCCAAATTACTGAGTAACCAGAGAGGCTGTGTGTGTGGTGGGGGAGCTTTCTTCTGGCTGTCAGGGGACCAGACTGGTCCCGCCCAGGACTGGTGTGACCTCGAGTCAGTCAGTTCGCTTGTTGATCCTGGATTCAGTGTGGAGTGTCCACGTAGGATGGCTGGAACCTCTGACCGAGGATAAGGCTGGTCGTCTGTCGGTAGAAACGAAGGCCAGCTCAGGCCTTGCCTCGCCCTTGCTTCTCTCAGGTGTGGGTTTGGTGTGTGTGTGTGTGTGTGTGTGTGTGTGTGTGTGTGTGTGTGTGTGTGTGGTGTGTGTATGTGTGTGTTGTGTGTGTGTGTGTGTGTGTGTGTGTGTGTGGTGTGTGTGTGGTGTGTGTGTGTGTGTGTGTGTGTATGTATGTGTGTGGTGTGTGTGTGTGGTGTGTGTGTGTGTGGGGGGCTGCTACAGGCATCCGGGGAGGCCAGGCAGGATGACAGCAGCGTCAGAAGGTTGTTCTCATGTACCCAGCCACAGGTCACCTCTCCTCTTCTCCATAGCCACTCCCCTTTGCTTATTCTTTGACAAACATCCAAGACAGTCTCAAAACTCACTGTGTAACTCAGGATGACCTTGAACCCATGATCCTCCTGCCTCTACTCCAGAGTTCTGGGATTACAGGCATGAGCCACCTTGTCTTATGTCATGGAAGGCTGGACATGGAACCAGAGGCTTTCTGAATGCTAGACAAGAACTCTGCCAACTGAACTACATCTCAGTCCTCTCTCCTCTCTCCTCTTCTGAGACCTAGGGTGAACCATCCCACACCCCAGAGCCATGGCCCTCAGAACTGGTTCTCACAGTGAGGTCCCCAGCCAGCAACACCAGCATTTCCTGGAAAACACTAGAAACACAGATTACTAATTGTTTTTGAGACAGGGCGTCATGCTTTTGAACCCACTGTGTAGCTGAGGCTACCCTTGAACTCTTGATCCTCCTGTTTCCACCTCCCAGTTGATGAGACAGACTACAGCCATGCCCCACCGTGCTCAGCTTAGACATGCAAATTCTTGAACTGGGAATGTAGCTCAGTTTCCACTGTCCAGTGCGGCCACGGCAGAAGGGAGCAAATCAGGCCACACCCCAGATGGCAGATCAAGAACTTCAGTCGGTGCCCTCTAGCAGTGGGTACTCTAAAGGGGCTTTAGAGGATTCAGCTGCCCCCGTTGCACACATGAACACAACTGCTTCAGAGAGAGGCGGGGGAGAGAACTTTCCAACTCCAGAATAAAGGCAACATTCTGTTTCCAAAGACTTGCCACCTTGCCACCTCCCTCTGCCCACTGCATGCAGAACCACCCCTCTGAGGAAGAAACGCTTCTTCCCATTTCACGGATGAGGAAACCGAGACTCATGGCCTTGCCCAAGGTCACACAGCAACTCAAGGGCTTCTACCAGGGTCTTCTTATTCTGAAGCAGGGAATCCTTCCAGCACACCTTGGGTCCTCAGGATTACTCAGACCAAAGAAACAAGCACGCGTCGCCCATTGGCCAGAAAGGAGACCTGCCTTCCAGCTTTCTGCCCAATTTCCAGTTGCAATCACCAGAGAGAGCATCCAGGAAGCATAAATTTTGCCTGGCAGTTGAGTAAGAGCTCTGAAAGGAGTTACACGTCAGGGAGATGGGACTTTATTTCTCAATGAAATAGCCTTTTTATGGCTGGAATAAAAGTGCCAGGGGGAGCCTAATGCCAGGAAGTAGCAAGCACATTTGATAAACTCCTTAAGCTAGGGCGGGGCGGCATGGGAGGCCGTGGTCTGGCAGAAGTCCTCACAACTCCAGTTAATGTTTCCCTGCACATTCAAGTCATGGAAGAGATCTTGAGGGGTCCTCATGACCCGACCGACCTGTGGGAGAATGATTGACATGGGACCCAGGAAGAGAGCCTGAAACTTAGTCTCCCCGTCTTAAGAGCAGAGCTGCAATGTGGAGAGCAGTCAGCAGGGGGCAGCATAACACACTGTTCAGGCTTGACCTGTGGCTGCTGCAGGGGCAGGGGGGGTTGGGCATGGGGAGGGCCTCTGGGGTGTAACCCTCAGAAGAGGTCAGCAGTAACTCTCCCCTTAGGAAGTCTTCCTCCTCATTCCAGCCTTTCTGTCTTCAATTTTCTCATATCAAAGAACAGTTTCCCATTAGCCAGAGCCTCGTACGTGCCCTCATCTAAGCAAGAGTGGTGAGGGTAGGAGCGTTCCATCTCTTGCCCACCCTCTGGCTGGCTTCTTCAGCTTCTACAGGTTTTGCTTTGGGCTTGGCTAACCCCTTGACTTCCTTCCCATGGGGTGTCTCAGATGGTCTTAGTGTAAATATGTCTAAATGGGCCGATTCTGTGGGTTGGGGGTCACCACTCAGAGTCACTGGAAGTATGAGAGAATCCTGAAGGACAAAGAGAAAGCAAGGAAAACTCCTCATTTGAGAGCGTGTGTGATTGGCAGGTTTACGGCCTCAAGAAGGTGCGTGGTATTCCGCACAATCAAGTCATTTTTAAAAATAATCTCCCTGCTTAGGTTGTACATGCTGCTAATTGCATTTTAATAAGTCTCTTAAAATCTTGCCATATTTTTTAATATCCTAATATTAGGTAAGTGATTGCGGGGGACACTGGAGGGCACGGGGAGTTTATGTAACAGAGGGAGGGCTCTAGCGAAGCTGGGGGCTGGGAGTGACTGCCGAGTGGCCTGTGGTGTGTGTCCATCGGGAGTGTATTCAGGGTGTGTGCGGCCTCAAGACCAGCAGTCTTGCAGGCTCTTCTTTGGTCACTAGAGCAAGATCTGTGGTGGAGGCAGACCAGAGTCCCCTTTGTTTTCTAGCCCCAAACTGGAACCTTGGAGCCTGGGGAGACCTCTGACCGGCTTGTCATTCCCCACCTTTTCCAAGACCAAACACCCTGGGCTCAGAGAGGGGCCACAGAGCAAGGCAGAAGCCAAACCTCAGGCTTGTGAGGCCGGAGTGTGGACCATCCCTTCTCCCCTTTCCAGCCCAAGGCTCTGCCTGTACCAGCTGGTCCTAGCAGCCTAACAGGATTGTTCTAACCCTGCCCTGCCCAGTGACGTGAGAAGCAGTGGCGAGCATCTGCCTCTATAGACCCCTTACCACACACCTGGCATTTAGCTGACCACTTTCCGCTAAGTAGCACTGTAGGGTAAGTGTTTCAGAGTCTTGGAGTGGACCCACAGTTGAGAAGTAGCAGAGATGGTATTTGAATATTCTGTCAGCTCCTGTGGCTAGTGGAGATTGTGTGTGTGTGTGTGTGTGTGTGTGTGTGTGTGTGTGTGTGTGTGTGTGTGTCGGAGATTGTGTGGGTGTGCGTATGCACACATGTGTGCATGAAGGCAGGTGTCTGTGGAGACCAGAGGCATCAGACATGCTTGATCATTACAAGCAGCTATGAGGCACCTACAGTGGTCACTGGGGATTGAACCCAGGTCCTCTGAAAGAGTAACTAGTGCCCTTAACCACTGTACCATCTCTTCAACCCACAGACCCAGCTTTTTTACGTGGGTCTGGTGATCTAATTCAGGTCCTCACGGTTGCATGGGAAACACTTTATTCAACGAGCCGTCTCTGTAGCCCCTGGCAGAGAGGCTCATCATGGCTGGACAGGAGGATGAGCCAGGAGAAGCTCCAGGGACTTCCTGCACAGCCAACTACCCAGGCCCGTGGATACCACAGTGAGACACCAGAGGAGCCTGGCAGAAGCTGGGGAGACGATCACAGGATGACTCCCGGGCTGTCTGTTACTACAGGGCAGGGCCCCAAAGTCAAAGTCAGTGTCTACCTTTCTGGACGTCAGAGGCCTGGAAGGACCCTGCTGAGGTCACCAAAGCAAGCGCTTTAGCAGTTCTTAGGACTACTCAAAGCTCCTGGATGCCCCCGCTGGTCCTGACCATCCTCCTTCCTAGTCCTCCTTATCCACACCACCAGCCCGGGTGGGAGGCACATGTTGAGCGAACTTCTGAACAGGAAGTCAGCGTCCAGGTCGGCCCTAGTCCCTTTTCATGTGGTTTCTTTAATCCCCCGGGCTGGGTTTCAGAAGCGTTTTATAGTTTCAGTTTTACAAAGCTACGCTCCCTTTAATGTTGGCGTGTTCAAGAGGTGGGGGGAGAGGGCTTCAGTCAAAACATGTGTGCTCTACACCAGCCAGCTGCAGGGCCACGCAGCCCAGGGAGGAAAGGCGGCAATGTGGCCTCCAGGCTCCCCAACACGGAGCCTGGATGGATGTGGATGAGGGCTTGGATGGATGCGGATGGGGGTCTGGGTGGATGCGGATGGGGACCTGAGTAGATGTGGGTGAGGGTTTGGATGGATGCGGATGGGGGGCTGGATGGATGTGGATGGGGCCCTGGATGGATGTGGATGGGGGCCTGGGTGGATGTGGATGGGGGCCTGGGTGGATGTGGATGGGGGCCTGCGTGGTGCGAACAACGTCCTCTGGTCTCTCACAAGCTCACGCTTATCTGCGTCTGGTCTTCTTCACCATGGTCAGTAGTGCCAGGGTCCCAGCACCCTTCCCATCAGGTGCTTCATTTGGTCAGGACACTGATCTTTGCATGCCTTCACACCGTGGGCCTTGCCCACTAGCATCCTGTGCTGTTATTTACTTAGCATTTTCTCCTTACATAGCCACAACCTAAGCAGAAATAGCCAGGAAATGGTCAGTTTGATATGTCAGTTCTCTCTCTCTCTCTCTCTCTCTCTCTCTCTCTCTCTCTCTCTCTCTCTCTCTCACACACACACACACACACACACACACACACACACACACACACACACGTAACTTTTAAATGAAAAGAAAAGGCTAAAATCATACCATTGCCATGAGTGTTTCAGGGAAATCAGTCCAAATATGTCCCACTCCGCAGAAAAGAAGACAATTTTAAAAATGGCATGGAAGCCAGAGGACAGCTTGCAGGAGTCAGGTCTTGCCTTCCACCATGTGGGACCCAGTGAGTCAGGACATTGGACTTGGTGGCCAGGCCCTTTACCTTCTGAGCCGTCTCTGCAGCCTCATGATGGTAGTGTAGACACTCGGTGTGTTCAGCCCTTTGACGTTGCAACATTCGAGGACTGCGCAATATGATTTTGTTTTGGGGCTCCATCTGAAGTAATCCTGGGGTGTATGAAGTCCTGTGGGGTTCCACGGTAGAGACAAAGTTTCTGGGGTGGGTGGGGGATGTCATGGAGCTGGTGTGGTCTCCACCTGATGTCTGTCTGCAAGGCCACCACTCTTCTTCCCGCAGGCCTGGTCTGGAGGCCTTCAGGTACCCAAAGAGTTGCCTGGGTTTGCTGCCAGTACGGCAAGGAAAAGGCCCAAACTTCCCGCAGTGAATTAGGTGGAAAGAACGGACTTTGGGTCAGTGGGTCCTGGCCGCGCTTCCCTTAGGAGTGTTACTGTGGGTGAGTTCCAGGGTCTCAGGGTTTGGAGCCTGGTCTGCCCGTTAGTGACATGGGAGCCGCAGCACTGGGTAGAGACAGCGAGGCAAGAGTGAGCAAGTGTCAGCTCCTGGTTCTTCGGGAGCCGGGGACCCTTGTTGTGAGCCATTTTGTTTCTGTCCCCAGCCTTGGCTTTGCCGTGGGTCCTGCCTTCTCTGCAACAGGCAACAAGAGCTGGGCGGAGAAGAGCTAGGTAAGAGGCCTCGTGCCCCGTGTCCTGAAGAGTGTGGGGACAGAAGCAGGATATTTGGACGGGTGTCTGGCTTGGGGTGGTTGGCCTATACTAGGTGAGGTGAAGGGAGGCGCGTGGGTGTCATGGACTGCAGAGACTGTGTTCTTAACAAAGCGCATGCTTTCACCCTCGCTGGTCCCAAAGTTTTGTGGGCATTCCATGACCTCCAACTGCTTATGCCCTAGAGCCCTAGACACAATGTCCCTTCTCTGAGTTACCCCGTTCAGCGGCCAGTGGTCCCTCACTGCTCCTCACCTCCCTGGTGAGGGCTTGGGTGTGAGTGTTTTTCCCAGAGCTGGCTCCCTTTCCTCAAAGGTCAGCAGTGGTCAGCAGATTCTGAAGAAGCAGTGATAACGGTGGTGGGTGACATGGCCACACACTTGCGATGTGACACATTTCTTCTGTTCGGCGTCACTCACAAGAGGGGAATCTAGAGCAGTGCCTGGTACATGGTAATCCCTCAGAAAGATTTACTAGGGCTGGGGAGATGGCTCGGTTAGTAGATGGTCTGTTGAACAAGCATGGGGACCTGACCTCCCAAAACCCACGGGAAAAAGCCGTGTGTGGCAGAGTGCCTGGAACCCCAGAGCTGAGGAGGTTCAGACAGCAGGCCACCCGCACCTTGCCAGCCTAGCCAAATCGGTAAGTTCAGGTTCAGGGAACGATGGTGTCTCGAAAAGTAAGCTGGAGAGTTCTGTTGACCTCCGGCCTCTACAGGCACGCACAGGCATACACAGTTACTGAAGTGCAGAGACTTATCCAGGGTGGGTGACACCAATGGCCCCACACTCCTCTTGTGTTTCTTCCCAGGAGTGGTTGCTGATGGTGGGTGCTCCATCACTGTCTGAAGAGTTGTTCCCAGGGGTGTTATGCTACAGTTCTGAGTGTCACACTTGCTGCCTCCTCAGTTTCTCTTGGGTGAGTCTGTCCACTCACCCCCCAGCCACCCAGGGGAGAACTGCCCTGGGCCAGGGGCCCCTTCTGTCCCCTAGGGCAGTGGAGGGCTGGGCGCTGGCCCTGCTACAGCTGCTTGGGGCCCAGGAAGAGAGAATCAAAGGCGGGCCATGTGGGCCCCCGCTTTCATCTCCCAGCTTCAAAGAGGTGCAAACAAACCCTGTCCCCATGCCAGGCTCTGCAGCAGCTCACTGCTTACAGCCTCAGCCTGTCCCTCCCCAGCATCTCCTCTCTCCCAGGAAGAAGACAGGGCCCCAGTCCTGGTCCCGGGGTACCCCAAGGGCCCCGAGTACTGGAGGAGCAAGCAATGCTCGGCAGGGGCCACTGTGCAGCCAAGGGGAAGTCTGTCAGGCAGGGCCAAGGTGACTGAGACCCTTCATCTACACACTTTTCCATTGTGGGCCAGCCTGGGATCTGGGGCTTACACACTCCGAATAGAACCTTCCAATCAAGAGCTGCACTGCTCAGGATGATGGTCATGCGTGGCTCCTGAGCACCTGGGATGGGACTAGACCAAATGGACCTGTCCCCGAGAGTACAGCACACATGGATAATGACAGAAGGGTGTGGCATAGTTCATTGATCCTTTTTACATCAATTCCCCCGCTGAAGTGAAAACAATGCATGCTATTGGGTTTAACAATGTTACTAAAGTTAACTTTACCACCAGGTCCCTTTTACCCCTTTCAATGTGTGACAAAGAAGTTGAAAATGGCGCAGGATCCCTTTATTCCCCTGGGAACATTCAGCTCCAGGCTGCATTCCCATTCTGCAGATGAGGGGTCTGAAGCTCAGGGGGTCTCGTCATGTGGCTCCCAGGTGATGCTCAGGAAAAATCTATGGGATGGATAGGCTGGCGGCTGGGGCAAGAGAGGTCTCATGCTGGCTTCCGGGGAGACACGGATGAATCGTGTTCATGAGTAGATAGTCCAGAGTCTGGTCCAAAGCCTGGTGGATATGACTATAGAATCAGATCCCAAGTCTCAGGGACACTTCTGGCCTCTGAACTACAGGGACAGATAGCAAGAGGCTTTTGAGCTCAGAGTCTGGGTTTTGTGTCTTACCTGTTGTGTGAGCTTGGATCAGGGTTTGCTTATTTTTGTTTGTTTGTTTGTTTTGAATCAGGGTCTTATGTAGCCCAGACTAGCCTTAAGCTCACTATGTAGATGAAACTGACCGTGAGTTTTTGATCCTCCTGCCTGTACCTCCTGAGTGCTGGAGCTGTAGGTGGGATATAGGATTATGTGCCCCGCCACCCACTTGACCTGGTGCTGGGACAGAACAGGGCTTTGTGCCTGCCAGGCAAATACTCTACTAACCAAGCCACAGCCCTAGGAGACGTAGCCATTCTTGAATCTGTAAGATGAGGGTGATATTAATAATTATAATAATGGATAATAATAATAATAGTGCTTATTATCTCAACTCTTTCCCAGGGAAGCAGGGAACAGTGCTGTGAGGAATGGAGGGCACCCCTCATTCCACTCACACAAAACGGAGCTTCAATGGTGAGCACACCGTGTTAAGGAATTAAGTGACACACTGTGACTGTCCTGTGGGACGTGCATCACCCAAGGTCACACAACTGATAAGTGGCAAAGCCAGGGTTTGGGCCCAGGAGCCCTGTGGCAACCCCATTGTTGCTCAGAGACCTGAGGTTCCCCAGAGAGCTGGAGTCTGACTCTGTCATTATAACCATACCCACCTACCACTGGACACTGGGGCTGAGGGCACCAACCTGCATTGAAGAGGACTGCCAGGGGACTGTCACCACACCCAGTGGTGGGATAAGAAAGACTCTGACTTCCCCTCCATCGTTCCTCTGGGTCCACATGGGCCTTGGGTCCCTTCTCCCAACACTGATTTCCTCCTGCCTTCTGGAACTGTCATTTCTTCCCTGACCCTCTCCCATCCCATCACATACTATCCACATGCCATCCATATCCCATGTACCACCAGCTCTGTTCCTGAGGTCCTGTGGTTTCTGAGAGTGACTTTGGGAGTTGGACCGCCCTCAGGTAGACACACCTCTGCGCTGCTCTTCAAGGATCTGGGACAGGACAGAAGGAGCTCAGCGTGCTGTTGTGCTGTGCAGCAAGGGTACACGGAAGCTCCCATGGTGGAGCTAATGGGGCTAGCTCCCCAGGCTAATGGGGTTCCTGAAGGTCTGGATGGGATCTAGAAGGCTGTAGTGGGTACTGTGAAAGCCCAGGACACCCCAAGAACCAGGGAGAGCAACCACAGTAAAGGTCTGAGGGACAACAAGATGAAACATGGACATGGTGGAGGCCTAGAAGCAAGGTCGGGTCATTGGGGACCCCACTGGGCAGAACTTGCTAAAGGCTGAAGGAGGGGGGGCTGCTCCCACAGCTGGTGAATGGGGGTTCCCAGAGGTGGTAGCAGGAAGTGAGTCAATTGGAACCAAACAGGGCCAATGGGAACCAGATGTGATTAGGGTCGGGGGCTCTGGCAGGGGGAGATGTTTTCCCTTTCCTTCCAAGCTGTGGCTGGGGGAAGGGGAGAGGTGCAGCCTGCTGCTGCGTTCTCAGCCCCACCCCCACTCTATCTGCACCTTTGGCCCAGTGTGGCATGGGAGCTTAAGACAAAGCACCAGTCCCTGATGGCAAGGAAAGCCAAGCTTTAGGGGGCCGGTGGTGGTGGGTTCCCAAGGTGCCCCACAGACAGGAACCTCCCACCATGGCCTCTGCCTGCAGCTGTGGGGGTCCTTGCGGGGACTCAGGCTCTCACTCTAATTGCTTGCTGGTACTGCAGGTTCCTTGCTGGTTAGCCTTAGAATATAAGCTCTGTGCTTGGTTTTGGATGCTTCTTCCAGGAAGTCCTCTGGGATCCTTAGGTTGGACCAAGTATCCAATCTGGATTCCCAGTGCCCTTAGTGTATTTTCTTGTTTTGGTTTTTTTTTTTTTGTTTTGTTTTGTTTTGAGACAGGGTCTTGTGGTTAGCCTTGAACTCACTGTGTAGATCAGTTGGCCTTGAACTTGACACAATCCTTCGGCCTCTGCTTTTTAAGTGCTAGGATACAGATGTGCACTACCATGCC
Source organism: Peromyscus californicus insignis (assembly GCF_007827085.1). Lineage (NCBI taxonomy): Eukaryota > Metazoa > Chordata > Mammalia > Rodentia > Cricetidae > Peromyscus > Peromyscus californicus. The sequence continues at coordinate 9,030,786 of NW_026294573.1, forward strand.
CAGCTTTTTTCTGTGTTCTGTTTACTGGTTGATCAACTGAGACAGGGTCTTTTGGAGCCCAGGCTGGCCTTGTTGCTATGCAGTTGAGGATGATCTTGAACCTCCAACCCTCCTACTTCTACCTCCTAAGTTGGTGGTTCTCAACCTTGGGGTGTCGCATATCAGATATTTACATTACAATGTATAACAGTAGCAAAATTACAGTTATGAAGTAGCAATGAAATAATTTTGTGGTTGGAGGTCACTGTAACAAGAACTGTATTAAGGGGTCGCAGCATTAGGAAGGTTGAGAACCCCTGTTCAAATGCTGAGATTACAGACATGTACCACCACACCTCATTTATATGGTGCTAGGGATGGAACCCAGGGACTATACATGCTTGGTATTGAACCCTGGGCCTGTACTTGCTGGGTAAGCACTCTGGTAGCAACCAAGCTGCATCATCAGCCCTCCATGGATTTTATGGCACAGGATTTTAATTCCTTTCAGTGAGTCGCTTAGAAACCCTGTCCTCATCTACCACTCTCAGCACTGAGGCCAAGGCACAGAGCCTGTAGCCACACCCCCAGACCTCCCTTGCTGTGGACTACTCCTTATGTACACTGTGAAAATGTGTTGCTCTCATTGTTAATAAAAAGCTGATTGGCTGATAGCTAAGCAGGATTTTTGGGACAGAGAGAATACTGGAAAGGAGAGCAGAGTCTCAGGAGTCAAGAGGAGTCGCCAGCCAGACATGGAGAGGAAACAGGAGGTATTAAATGAAAGAGAAGTAACTCCATGTTGTGGAATGTAGATTAATATAAATAGGTTCATTTAAGTTGTAAGAGTTAGCTAGTAACAAGCCTGAGCTATTGGCCGAGCATTTATAGTTAATATTAAGTCTCAGTATGGTTATGTGGGGAATAGCTGGCAGGACAGAATTGATTGGCTATCTGGATGGAAAACTCTGCCTACATCCCTCATGTCCACTTTCCAACTCTCTCTGCTTCTGGGGTCACTTTGAAACACACATACATACATATACACACACAGAGACAGACACACAGAGAGAGGAGCCATTCACCAGTTAGTGCTTACTACAAAAAAAAAGGCAAACCAGCATGGCTGTGGTGGCACACGCCTTTAATCATAGCACCCACGAGGCAGAGGCAGGCAAATCTCTGAGTTTGAGGCCAGCCTGGTCTACAGAATGAGTTCCAGGACAGCCAGGGCTACACAGAGAAACTCTGTCTTGAAAAACCAAAACCAAAACCAAACCAAACCAAAACAAAACAAAAATTGGCAAACCACACAGAAGCATAGAGCACAAATGTGAAAGGTCCTCTTGCCTGTACTGGCCCCCAGGCCCTTCCCAACCATGGCGACCACTGTTTGGCTTAGTGCAGGCCTTTCAAATTCTGTGTGTACATGTGTTAAAAATACAACATCAAACTTGCCATTTTTACTGTTGTTAGAAATACAGTTCAGTGGCATCAGGGATATTCACATTGCTGTGGGCTCATCACCAAGGTCCATCTCTAGTTCCTTTCCATCTCCCACTGAAAGGCTGCTCAGGGCAGAATTTGCTCCCCACCACCCCTTCCAGCCCCCTGCTTTCCTTTCTGCCTCTGTGAAGCCTGAGCACTCTGGGCACTTCATGACAACAGACTCATGTCTCTACCTTCTGTGTTTGGACCGTGTCACCTAGGGGACTACCCCCAAGACTCCCTGTGTTATAGTGGGTGTCAGCATTTCCTTCTAAATCTTAAAAAAGGCACTTTGGGGCTGGAGATCTTGACTTAAGGCAGTAAAGTGGAGAGTGTAGAAGGTACTCAGTGTCCTGTTCTGGCCTCTGCTTGTGCACATGGGCATGCACACATGTACCCCCTCTCCCCAAACACACTCAAAACTCTGCTCCAATGCTGCCTTCTCTGGGAGGCCCCCTTTGCTCCACAGACCCAGGGACCTCTCTCTCCTGAGCTTCTGCAGCATCTTATATGCCCTAGATCCTTTGACAGTGGTCAAGTACCCATGCTCTCCAGCATGGGTGACCAGGCCTCTTGATCCTGAAGTAAGCATCTTAGGAGCCCCACCACCACCTGCAACCTGTCCTATGTGAGTACGTAAGATTGTATGTAATGGTGTACTTGCTTGTAGAAAGGTCAAGGCCAGGTCTGCTGAGTACTGCTGGGGTAATACTGGTGCCGGTGTTAGTGGTGATACACTAGTGATTGAAACTGGTGGTCATCACAGGGGACAGTTTCATAATCATGAGGCCACCTGATACTTTTAGATTTGAGGCACCTCTTACATTACACTCTCCCAAGCTGGAAATCAGAAATTCACTTTTCCAGCTTCCCTTGCAGCTAGGATAGATCCATGTGACCTAGCCTCTACCAATCAGGTACAGCCTACTATTTTTACTTAAAGAGTCACTGGACTGGCTCGGTGCTGATGAGCTCCTGTAGGAGCTTGGTAGATTTATAACCCAACACTAGAGGTGGTGGTGAAGGGGTCGTGGCGGGGCACCCCTGACACCTGTGGTGGATTGAATTGTCTTTCTTGTGCTCAGAGACAGCAACAGACATCTCTTCGCCAAAGCAGCCTTGGGTGCCTGACCATTTTCCACATATGAGTCAGGAGAATGTGGTGGTTTGAATGAGAATGGCCCCCAGAGGCTCATAGATTTCAATACTTGGTCTCCAGTTAGCGGAACTGTTTGGGAAGGATTAGGAAGTCTGGCCTTACTGAAGGAGGTCTGTCACTGGGGTTGGGCTTTGAGATGTCAAAACACTTCTGCCGTTCTCCATGCGCTGTCTCTGCCTCCTACTGGCAGACCCGGATGTGAGCTCTCAGCTGTTCCTGCCACCATGCCTTTGCTCTGCCATCATGGACTCTTAACTCTCTGAAACTGCAAGCCCTATTAAACATTTTTTTTAAAATAAGTTACTTTGGCCATGGTGTTTTGTCACAGTAACAGAAAAGTGATTAAGACAGTGAGTTACCCTCTACACCCCCACATCCCAACTTAAAAAATACAGTTTTTTAAAAAAAGACTTTATTTTTATTTGTGTTTCTCTGTGTGTATATGTGTATGAGTGTTTTCAGAAGCCCGTAGAGGGCTCCAGATCCCCAAGAGCTGGATTTATAGGCAGCTATGAGCAGTCCAACATGAGTGCTAGGAACTAAACTCTGGTCCTCTGGAAGAACAGCAAGTGCTCTTAGCTACTGAACCATCTCTCCAGCCACTCATCCCCATTTTTCTCTATAGGGTTATTGAAATAATATTTACAGACAGTAAGATTTGTAAAGCCGGCATAGTGGTGCATGCCCTTAATCCCGGCACTTGGGAGGCAGACACAGGCTGTTCTCTGTTCAATGCCAGACTGGTCTACAGAGTGAGTTCCAGGACAGCCAGGGCTACATAGAGAAAACTTGTCTTGAAAACAAACAAAACAAAATTTTCAGAAACTTTGTGAGCAGGAGGTTATGCCTTGTTTCTGAGTTCTTTCGAGACAATTCCCTATTTATTCACACTCTTTGGATTTTGGTCTTTAATGTGTAACTACTAGAACCCCATGGAAAGATGTGCTACTGGGCAGTTTTTCTCAGCTCTGGCGCTGACTGCATGTTGGCAGGCTGATGTTGGCCATGGTAGAAGTATTTACACCAGAGAAATTGGCAGTGCCACAAATCTGGGTTTGATTGATTGCTTTGCTTATTGTCTAGACAGGAGACATCGGCGGAGGGAAGGTGAACAGTGCTGATGAAATGTAAAAGTGTGTCGTTCCTACAGCCATTCACTCTGAACAGCACAAGCAAACAAGCCTGTGAGTACACATGCACGTGAACACACACACACACACACACACACACACACAATCAAGGAACTGTTCTTTCAGGATTATTCTTTCCTGATCTAAAAACCATCATCTGATTCAGCAAAGTGTCACTCACGTGCATGACGAGCGAATGAAGTTCGGACATATGTCTTTGTTGTTTTCTTCTTGTCTTGTCAGGTGATAGTGTCCGCACTGCCATTCAGTAAACAAAACTGAGCTTTATGGCTGACCATGGTGAAGGGGACATTACATCTGCAGAGCCCTGGGAGGGCCTCTGTGTGAGGCTGCAAAGGTGGAGTTGATTGAAAACTGGAAGCTTGCTTTAAGGAGGGTTCTTTCTGAGCCAGGTGTGGTGGTATATTCGGGCTGGCCAAGGGCTACATAGTAAGACCCTGCATCAAAAAGGAGAGAGAGAGAGGGAGGGAGGGAGAGAGAGAGAGAGAGAGAGAGAGGGAGGGAGGGAGGGAGGGAGGGAGGGAGGGAGGGAGGGAGGGAGGGAGAGAGAGAGAGAGAGAGAGAGAGAGAGAGAGAGAGAGAGAGAAGAGTCTTTCCACACTGAGGTTTGACTAGGGTCACAAGAGAACAATGCAGGACTGCTGGAGAGAGCAAAATATAGGTACCACCTCATTTGTTGCCGGAGATTCACCCCAGGGCTTTGTGCATGTTGGTAAGTACTCTATCATTGAGCCATGCTCTCAGTCCCATAAAACACAGAGTATTTATTTATTTATTTGTTTGTTTGTTTGTTTGTTTTCGGTCTCATTATGTGGCCTGACTGTCCTGGAACTCACTCTGTAGACCAGACTGGCCTCGAACTCACAGAGATCCACCTGCCTCTGCCTCCTGAGTGCTGGGATCAAAGAAGATCACTACTATGCCAGGCCCGGTGTCCCTCTTTAATCCCAGAGCTAGGGAGGCAGAGAAGGAGGATCACAGAGCTCACTGGCCAGTGAGTCCAGCCAAATCATGACCTCCAGGTTCATTGACAGACTGTTCTCAAAAAGTTAATATGGAAGGCTAGGGAGATGGTTCAGTGGGTAAACGGTGCATGTTACCAAGCTGGAAGACCACAGTTCAATCCCAGGACCCACAGGGTGGGAGGAGAAAACTGATCCTGAAAGTTACCCTCTGACCTCCACATGTGTGCCTTGGCACAGTCGTGTGCACACTTATATAAGGGAATGAATGAATGAGTAAATGAATGCAGTTAAAAAAAAAGATGGAGTGAGATCACCTGATGTCAACCTCTGGCCTCCACATGTGCACATACACAAACGTATAAAAGCTATACTGTCCCACCCCCAAATCTATTGATTTAACGCCTATCAAAATTCCAGTGGCCTGGCAGGAGAGGGATAGCCCAGTGATGGAACATGTGCTTAGCATGCATGACGCTCTGAGTTCAGTTCCCAGAAAAAGAAAATTAATAGTCTTTCAGGCAGATCACAAAAAGAAAGGAAGAAAGAAAGTAGGAGGAAATCAATGGAAGAAGATACCTGACCTCTGACCTTCACATGCACATGCATACAAGGGCACAAGCAGCCACATACGTGGGGACACACACACACACACACACACACACACACACACACACACACACAAAGATGTATTCAAAGATTCCTGTGTAAGGGTGTCCATTGCTATATTGTCTATTGTAGGGGAAAAAAATGAAATATCTTGACTGTCCATCAACAGGAGAATGGTGGAATAAATAAATAAATAAATGAAATATGGTGGAATAAAACAAAACAAAACAAAACAAAAACCAGTCTGTCCACGTTGTGAAATACTATGCAGACTTCAAAAAGAATGAGGCAGATATTTATGGCTAGCCAAGGGAGGAACTCTACGATACATGGCGAAATGTTAAAAGCAACTCGAAACAATACACGCAAGCCCATTTATAAAAATGTACACAGACATTTGTTTGCACATGCAAAGCAAATGTCTGGAGCCACACACGCAGAGCGATGAATAGAGTTATTTCCAAAAGCGACTTTTCGCTGTGAGTGCTTCTGATCTCCTTGAGTTCTTTGCCTTGAGCAGTGACTTTAATCTAAAAATAAAAACCACACACAACCACACACACAAGGTGAGGTGCGGTGAGCTGATTCTCTTCCTTTAGAAATCAGGACATGGAGGCACAGAGGGGCGGTGCTGTCTTGACTTGCCCAGGTGGATAGCCCAGGGAGCCACAGCGAGGAGGTGCAGAAGTCTCCTGTCTGGCTTCCCAGGCTTTGCTCCACCCCGCCCTATTCAGAATCCAGGGCTCCTATTTTCTTTCTTGTGCCCCTGGCCAAGCTGCCCTCAGCCTGCTCAGCCACAGAGGAGGTGGCTGGAGGTTGTGGTCTGGGCCACATCAATTTTGCCTCTGGTCTATGTTTTTCCCTTGTGGAGTTCCCTAAACCCAATGACTGGGTGGAGGGTGGGTGGTGGAGGGTGGGAGGTGGGCGGGGCTGATGCAGGCTGTGGTCCAGAATACTGGAGGATGAGGTCCAGCCACTACAGCTGCTACAGCAGAACTTAATAATGCTTACTCTTAGGGGCTGGCAGGATGGCTCAATGGTTAAGAGCACTGTCTGGTAGTATAGAGGGTTGGATTTGGTTCCTTGAGGTGGCTCACAACCAACTATAGCTCCAGTTCTAGGGCATCTGACACCCTTTTCTGGTCTCCATAGGCACCAGGCACACGTGTGGTACACATCCATCCCTGGAGACAAACATTCACACACATATATTGTTTTAAATAAAAGAATGCTAATTCTCAGGTTTTACTGCAAATCTCAGGTTTTAACCCAAATCTGCTGTATCTGAATCCCTTGATGAAGGAAACAAAGCCTGAGTTTTACAGGGCCTGGGGTATAGTTCAACGCTGTGTTTCTCAACTCTCTCCTCTCTCCCTTAGAATCAGCTGGGTGCTTAATAAAATAGACACCCCCCCCAAAAGTACCTGGCCAGAGACGGATGTGCCTTAGTATTGGTAGTGTTGATATTGTTTCAAATCATGCTGACAGACTTTTTATTATTATTACTAGTGTGTGTGCACACACATGTACCAAGACACACGTGTGGAGCTGGATCCCTCCTTCAGCCTTTATATTGGTTCCAGGGATTGAACTCAGGTTGCCAAACTTGGGCACAAGCACCTTTACCCATGGAACCATTTCACTGGCCACCAAATGACTTTTATGTGCCGGTCCCCGATTCTGAAAACTACTGGTCTCCCATTGAAAGTCCATCAGCATCTCCAGGCTGGGACACTGGCACCTGCAGATTCCTCTGATGACTGGAACATTCAGACAAATCTGGCGTGTTGTGGCCACAGCGTCAGAACCGACAGGGAACTTGGTAGAATTGCAGATTCCCACCCATACCCACAGTGTCAGGGCCTGCACTTTATTTTCTTTCTTTTTTTTTTTCCTTTAAATATTTCTGTAGATTTACTTATTTATTTCATTTTATATGTATGTTTTGCCTGCATGTGTGTATGTGTACCACGTGCATGCCTTTCATCTGAGGAGGTCACAGGGGGTGTTAGATCCCCTGAAACTGCAGTTACAGATGGTTGTGAGCCTCCATGTGGGCACTGGGAATCGAACCTGGGTCTTCTGAAAGAGCAGCCAGTGCTCTAAAGTGCTGATCCATCCCTCCAGCTTCCCCCCATCCCCTGCCTATTTGGGACAAGATCTTGCTATGGGGGCCATGGCTGGCTTGGAACTTGATATGTAGACCAGGCTGGCCTCGAACTCACAGAGATCTTCCTCTCTCTGCCTCCCGAGTGCTGGGATTAAAGATGTGCACCACAATGTCCACCTTTCTTCCTTTCTTCCTTCCCCCTCCCTTCTCTCTCTCTCTCTCTCTCTCTCTCTCTCTCTCTCTCTCTCTCTCTCTCTCTCTCTCCCTTCCTCCCTCCCTCCCTCCCTCTCTCTCTCTCTCTTTCTCTCTCTCCCCCTTCCTTCCTTCCTTCCTTCCTTCCTTCCTTCCTTCCTTCCTTCCTTCCTTCCTCCCTCCCTCCCTCCCTCCCTCCCTCCCTCCCTCCCTCTCTCTCTCTCTCTCTCTCTCTCTCTCTCTCTCTCTCTCTCTCTTTCTCTCTTTCTTTCTGTTTTCAAGACAGGGTCTCATGGGTTTCAGAATGGCCTCAAACTCAAAATGCAGCTGAGGATGTCCTTGAACTTTTGGCCCTCCTGATTCTGGCACCTACCCAGTGCTAGGATTATAGGTGTGTATTACTATTCCACCATGTAGTGCTGGGGATGGAACCCCGGGCTTTATGCCCAGAATCGGGGCCTTAGGACTCCCACAGAGGGCTAGAGAGATGGGTCCACAGTGAAGAGGGTTTACCATTCTTACAGAAGACCTGGGTTCAGTTCCCAGCAAGAACATCAGGTAGCTCACAACAGCCTGTTACTTGAGGTCCAGGGGTCTAGTGCCTTCTGACCTCCATGGGTACCTGCACACATAAACTCACACAAGCACATATATATACATACATATATATATACATACATACATATATATATGTGTGTGTATGCATGTGTGTGTGCATGTGTATATATATACATGTATATACAGTAACATTAAAATGATATACTTGAAAAAAGATCTCTGATGCTTTGAATACACATCATGGCTGGAGATGCTTAAGAGTGTTAAGCTTCAGTAGGGTAAGTTTAGTGAGCGCAACACCCGGCATTAGAATTACCTGGAAGTTTAAACCACTCCCTACACCCAGGCAGCACCCAGACAGTCTCAATCCCGGACTTTGCAGGTGCATCTGGTGTGAGGCAGGAGGGCTACCACACAGAGGGCGCAGCTGGGACTGGTGTCGGGTTGAGGATGGTGTTTGAGGGGACTGGTCTTTGCACAGGCAAGGGACACTTGCTGGTGTGGGCTCAGCCTGCATTTCATTCTGCTTCCCAGCATCCCATGACAGGGACATGCTCCTCTTAGCGCAGCTTCCTGGTCTGTGAAATAGAAAAGAGTTCCCTTTTTAATTCCTTTCTCTTTCTTCTTCTTCTTCTTCTTCTTCTTCTTCTTCTTCTTCTTCTTCTTCTTCTTCTTCTTCTTCTTCTTCTTCTTCTTCTTCTTCCCTCTCCCCTTCCCTCCCTCTCTTTTCCCTCCCCCTACCTTTTTTTTCAAACAAGATCTCCTGTAGCCCAGGATAGCCTTGAAGTTTTTATGTTGTCAAGATGACCTTGAATTTCTGAGCCCCCTGCCCCCATCCCTCAATGCTCGGCTTACAGGCATTCGCCGGCATGCCCAGTTGATGCAGTTTTGGTGGCTGACCATGGGCTTGGTGCATGCTAGGTACGCACCACCAAACTCTGTTCCCAGTCCGTACCAAAGATTTCTTAGGACACCAGTGAAGGTGTTTTACAGCCCATTCGCAGCACCACAGAACTCCCGTGGGGTGGTGCTCACCTGTAATCCCAACCTTTGAATGCTGAGGCTGAGACTTCCATCGGTTCCCTGTAGGCTCTCAGGGACGGAGGGGTGTGTGGCCTTACAGACGGTCCCTTAGAAGAAGTTTCTAGAGGTTGTGTAAGGAGGGACTGGACTGCCATGAGAAATAAGGAAGTTACAGTTAAGAATGAGACGGTCAGAGACATGCAGGTGATATCTGTGTCCCACCTAAGGATTTTCTGGACTCACTGAACCCTCTGAATGGCTAAGCTCACCCCCTTCCCACAATGCATCCTGAGTAGAGGAGGTAGGAGCCTGTCTTCTCTGACCTAGGTGTTTGGGGACATGAGAGCAGAGTGGGGTCACTTGGCCAGTGGGAGTCTGCCCCACAGGTGGGCTGCGGCCTTGGCTCAAAGCTCACAACTTCTTTAACAAGATCAGCGCACCCCCCTTCTTCCCTGGCTCCCCCCGCCCCACCCCTAGAGGCTGGTAATTGGTAGACAAAGGAATTTCAGACAGTTGGGGACCTGCGTCCTTGAGTCCCTGAAAACATGCTATTATTAATTAAAGACTCTGGCTTCGGTGGGGCCTGGGCCTGCCTCTTTCTGGCTGGGCCTCAGACTTACGTCTCTTCAAGACGTCTCTTCTTGCTAAATTTTTCAGTGTTTTTAACATCAGACTGATGTTACGTATAATTACCAACTTTGCACCCAAATTATATTTGACATGGCTTGTGTGGGAAATTAGACCATTTCAGTGCCTACAAATTCACCTGGGAAGCTGAGGCAGGCGTGCAGGCGTGCTGGGGGAAGTCATTTAAATATTACATGTGCCCTCCTGGAAATGCCAAAACTCTTCAAACTGCCAGGGAGAATCTGGTCTCCCCCTCTGTTTGCCCCCACAATGTTAGGAGGGCTCTGATGGTGGGAGGCAGGGTCCTGCACATAGGGACAGTTACAAGGACCAGCGGTGGCTTGATGGGTAGGGGAGAAACCTTGGTGGCAGCTGTGTGGGGACTGACTTCCTCTCCTCCCCTCCTTGACTCCACCCCTCCCCTGTCTATGCCCATGGAAAGGAGGCTCCACCTTCTCTGGACCGGTGAAGGGTAAGGCATGATCAGTGCACCGGACCTCAAGCTTTCCTGGGACCTGGACCCTCGGGGCTTGGGGCTCTGTGGGTGAATCTCAGTGGAAAAAACGAATCCCCTCAAGGGACTTTGCCTTGTCATTGAATTTCCACAAATCCTAAGTGTGACTGCGAACCATCCCACTGGGCACTGGGGATTGGAGGCAGGGGTGAGAGCTCAGAGGCCAGAGAACTCCAGTGGGCAGGGAGCCCCGGATCTGGTCCCCGCACCTCACAGGCTTGATGCAGTGCTGCACACCTGCAGGCCCAGCACTCTGGAGGTGGAGGCAGGGGGATCAGAAGTTCGAGGTCGTGGGCTGGGGAGAGGTCTGTTAGGAGGACAGTGTCAGGCAGATCTCTGAAGCTCACTGGCCAGTCAGCTGAGCCGAACTGGTGAACTTCAGGTTCCGTGTGAGAGGGGGGAACTGTTTCAAAAATTAAGGTGGGGCGGCGCACTGGGGAAAGATCTGATGTCACACACAGCCCTGCACGTGTGTTCATGTTTACACACCTACACCATGCGTACACATAACCCCCCCACAGAGAGAGATTAAAAAAAAAAAGAAGTTCGATGTCTTTTTCATCTATAGCTCATCAGCTTAAACTGCATAAGATCCTGTCTCAAAAACAAACAAACATACAAACATTCTGGGCATGGTGGTATTCACCTTTAATTGTAGGGGGGAAGTTTCCTGCATTTAATCCTAAATGCTAAGAAGACAGGAAAACAGGCAGAGTTCTGAGTTCAGGGTCAGCCTATCTCCATAGCAAGTTCCAGGCCAGCTAAGGGTACACGGCAATCCCCTGAATTAAAAAAAGAAAAAATAACTCCTAAATTAACAAACAAACAACAACAACAACAGTTCATTCATCCATTTATTCCCTCACCAAATCTTTATTGATTGCTTGTCGTAGGTCAGACAAATGGAAACTCGAACCATTCATTTACCCGTTCATTCTAACACACACTAGCTTAGGCGCAGCTCTTCGCTGGGCTCTGTGCTGGCCACAGACACACAGGCTGCGTAGCCAACAGTCGCTGTGGAGAGACGGGCTTCCGGGCAAACGCCGAGTGACAGATGGGGGGCCAAACCCATCTTCGTTGCTCCTTTGCTGATGGAGGTTGTGGTAGCAAGGGAGACCCCACTGGCTCCTGGGTACTGCCACTTGGGCTGGTGACATTAGAGGTACAGAGCGAATCAAGGCCCTGCAGCAGCTGGGGTGGAGGAGAGAACCGAGGCCCCCCGTGTAGGGGCTCCAGGAGGGATGCCTCACCTCCCTCCCCTTCCTGAACACTCACCCCTGTACCTGGCTCGCAGCGGAGGGCTGGCCCTCTGGTGAATGTCCTCGCTCTGCACTGGGAGGCATTAGGCCCCCTGTAGAAGCAAAGGAAAGAAAGAGCGGACAAGTCAGAGGCCGCTGCTGCTGGCCCTGGGACTGGGCCAGTCCAGAAAGAACCAGAGAGAAGACAGCTAGACCCGGAAAGGAAACCACAGCAAAGGGTCTCCGGGAGACCCTGCCCTGGGCCTCAGGAGTTCTTGTGTGCCAAGAGGGGTGGAGCTACGAGCCCCTTGGTTGTCAGGGGCCCTCAACCAGGACTGTCTCTGCCCCTTAGTATGTGACTAGGACCTAGGTCTTCCGATCTGCCTTTTTTCTATTCTCTTTCCTCCCCTACAAAAGAGGTCAGTGTCACTACATCTGTGTTTGAGCCATCTGTGACCTCAGCAGCCAGTTGCTCTGTCCCAAAGAGACCTACAGAGATGCTGCTGGCCCCCCTCTCTCCGCCCCTTTCCAGTATGTATGGATGTGTGCGCCCGCAGGGCGGGGGGGGGGGGGGGGGGTAGTGATGTGCTCTGTGTCTCCTTTCCTGGCTTTTGGACAGAGCTTTTGGATGGCGCCAATGGGCAGCGTGACATGCTGAGTTCAGAGCCTGGGTCATCGAAACACCACACACTCTCGCCTTGTTCTTCAACACCTGTCTCTAGAAGCCTATGCCACACTGTGAGGAAGCCCTGTGTGCAGACCTCCGTGAGAGGCCATGCTTAATTGAGTTTTCAGCCAGAAGCCCAGGTGGGGCCGGACCTGTGAGGGACCTTCAGAGGGCTCTATCCATCCCGGCACTGCCAGAGCCACCCTAGCCAGGTCCTGGGATGGTGCAGCACATAGGCTCCTTTCGCTGTGCCTGATCCCAGCCCCTGGCTCATGGTGTAGTATAATAAAAAAGGTTGTTTTCTCGCCAGCTGTTTGGGGTTGGTGTATCTTGCAGCCCTAGTTGGTGGCTCAATTTCCCCTGGACTCCCCTCCCCACTTGTCCCTCCCACGAATATCTAGAGTCTAGAGTTTGTCAGTACCCTGTGTTAATTCCTGCATTTCTGCTTTGGCCATATAATCCCCTGCCTGGAGTGCCTGTCCTTCATTCTCTAAGGCAGAGTTAGCTCAAGGCAGTGGAAGTAAAGATGTACCTCCAGGACACTGCCCCCACCTCCTGTGTCTGGCTTAGATGTTCTTCCCTTCCCTCCCACCAGCCTTAAAACCTCGGCCACTGATTTCTGCTCATTTTCCTATTATCTCTCCCCACCAGGCTGTGAGCTCTTGTGGGAACCTCCCAAGGGTCTTTGCTTCCAGCCTGGCCAGTGGGGCTCAAAGAATGTGCTTCACTCCTGGGGACTCAGAGGCTGTATCTGGAGTGTGGGTGGGGTCCATCTTCCTGCCTGCAGAGAGCCATTACTGTAGGGACTTCTGCGAATGCCAGTCCTGATCTGGACTCAGTTTACCCCCCAGGAGTATGTTGACGACAAGGAGGTCAGGGAGCCTACAGCTTATTTGTTCAGGGATCATCTGAGAGAATGAAACAGCTTTCCTCACCAGACTGACCACACGGGGACAGAGGGAAGACACACGGAAGGAAACTCCTTCTTTTGCTTCCGGGCACCTCCGCCTGGAGGTTGGTGACACCCAACAGAACCCAACTCCTCAGTTTCCTCCTGAAGAATGGACACAACAGTCAAGCAGCCACCATGGGGGATGGGCACAAGGACATGAAGACAGAAGACACAGGCAAAGGACTCCCAGAGGTGACTGGCACTCGACACATGGAACATGCTCCCTGAATGTGGCGGCCACTACAGGTGCCCAGTGATACGGGCCAAGCACTCTGCGGAGGTGATTAACCCTTGCTGGGCAGGGAAGGCGCCGAGGCTCAGGAAGATTATTTGACTTGTGTATGAACACGTAGCCATGAAGTAACGGTTCTGAAAATCAGAACACAGGTCTGCCGGACCTGAGGTCCCCACTTCCCGCCACCTCCCTCTACCACCCCCGCCCTCCTCACCCCTGAGCCCCAGGCCTGGGCCAGAACTGTAACAGCAGATAACTCTGCAGAGAGAGCTAGGCACAGGACTGCTCATCATGGTTTGTTGTTGTTGTTGTTGTTGTTGTTGTTGTTGTGTGTGTGTGTGTGTGTGTGTGTGTGTGTGTGTGTGTGTGTGTGTGTGTTTCTGTTCGTGGATGCCAGAGATCACCCTCTGGTACATTCTTCAGGAACTGTCCACTTTGGTTTGAGATAGGGTTTTTCAGTGGGGTCTGGGGCTCACTGATTAGGCTAAGCTGGCCAGCCAGTCCCCCATCACCCCCGGCCCAGCACCAGGATTACAAGTGTTATACCATCATGCTTGGCTTTTTCATCTGGGTGCTGGGGCTCAAACTCAAGTCTTCTTGCTTACACGTCGAGCATTTTACTAATTGAACTTTCTTCTTTTCCCTCAGCCTATAATTGTGTGGCAGAAGAGAGAGGTAACTCCCTGGATTCTGTTCCACACCTCAGGTCAGAGCTCCCTGGATTCTGTTCCACACCTCAGGCCTCAGGGATGAGCCGTCAGAGTGCAAGGTGACTCCAGAGGGCTCCCGATCCTGACCTGTGCATAGACTCAAAGCCCCTCTCACCCCAGCTCTGACAGGCAGAGATGAGGGGTAACCCTGCCAGGTAGGGGTGGGCTAAGAGGAGTCGGTGAGTGACATTTTCCCCTGTAATGACAGCTTTAGCTGTTGGTGGCAATGACAGCCCTTGTTGGGGGCCCTGCACACCCACACGCAGGCATAGGAGCACCGCCCTACTCCTGGCTCCCATGCCCCCAGCCCTGAAGACGCAGTCGTGCTCAGAGGTCTCTGTGCAAACACGTGTGTCAATGCAACTTGTCATTGTGAACCCTCACAGACACACGGCTTTAAACAGGCAGACACTTTCTAGGCTCAGTCCTGAGCTACTTCACGCGCGCGCGCGCGGGGTGTGTGTGTGTGTGTGTGTGTGTGTGTGTGTGTGTGTGTGTGTGTGTTGAGGAAGGTGTGGTGGGGTCTGGAGAAACCTCCTTGGCTTGCTTAGCGGAGCAGTCTCCCGGGAGCTGATGTTATTTCCAAACATCTCCCGTCTTCCCCGGGTTCTCATTCAGTCCCAGGGACAAGCCCAGGAGAGGGTAGCTCTTTTCATTTTAGCCAAAACAGAGACACGGAGAGGGCTGGCTGCTCTGCCGGAGTCACGCAGCTAGGCAAGCGCAGGTGGAGAAGCCCTACAACCTGAGACCGTCCGCGTCTGTGGGGCGTCTGTGGGGCGGGCTCAGACCACCCTGTTCCGTCACAACCTCCCCTTCCCCTTCTGCCCCGTGCTCTGTCCCCGAGCACCTTTTTTGTGGGGTTCGTTTAAACACGCTGACATTCTGGTTGTTTCTCTGCCCTCTCCTCTTTCACCTGCCCCTCCCCCCACAGTGTGAGCCGTTTGCCATTCCCAGCCGCAGACCCAAACCCAGCCGCAGACACACACACCCAGACACAGACATGCACACAGAGACACACACATACAGACACACATGCACAAACACAGACACATATACACAGAGACACACACACACACACACACACACACACACACACACACACACACACCATGTCTGGCTCACACTAGGGACCAGGAGGGACTCCAAGAACAGGTCATCCAGCCTCCTACTGCTTTGGGGTCTGAAGAGGAGACACTTGTAACTGTAAGAGGTAGTGGGGTGGGGTGTGGAGGGCGGAGCACTCCTCCAGGCCTCCATGCTGGGGGTCTCCCTTTCTGGTGGAGTGCTGGTGTCCAAGCTGGGAGGGCATGGTGGCTTCTGAGTTGAGCACAGAGCACAGAGCATCCTGGAGGTGATCACTCCCTGTTTTATCGTTCAAGACGGCTTCCAGGTGGGTGGGAGCACTTCTTAGGTGCATGCTGACCTCAGGCAAAGCCAGGCTTCTGCCCTTCCTTACTTCTCTGTCGCCTGCCCCGACCCAGGCCTTGTTCCCATCTACCTGGTCAGGCCAGTCAGTGTCCACACCCGCCACTAGGTGGCACTAAGTGCCCTCAAACTGCAGGGTAAGGTGCCCTAGAGGGCTAGGGTGGGGTAGGGGCTGATCCCAGCACCCTCTGTTGTGTTTCTGCCCCAATGTCCCCTTCCTTGAGTGACACAGAAGGCCCTAAGAGTGCAGTAATAAAGGCTTTTCCTGTCACCCTTGCAGAAGTTGTAAAGGTCCATGAGGTAGGCACTGTTCTTGTCCCCAGTTTACAGATCAGGAAACTGAGGCGTGGGCAGGTTAACATAGCAGATCTGGAAATCACACAGCTTCTGACCTGGGTTTCATTAAAACCTTCTGTTTCCTGAATGCTCTCCCGAAGGGTCAGAGGCCTCAGTTGAACCCTGGGGCCCTAAAGCTGGTCCACAGTGCCAAGGGAAGCCTTTCAGGAGAGAGACTGGATTGAGGGGTTTCTGTGGCCTGAGAGGAGGGGAACCCAGGGCTACAAGCTGGTGGTGGTGGTGGTGGGGGGCAGAGGACCTCTCCAGGCTCTCCTCTGAGGTGAGGTCCAAGAAAAGCAGAGAACAGGGAGCAAGGGAGGAATTCCCAGCACCAGAGAACATCTGGGAAGACTTTGGAGCTGGTGCCGGAGGGAAGCAAGTTGCCAGATGTTACAAGCCCTGCTGAGCCAGATGGTGCAGAGCTGTGGAGGCCCTACACACACACACAGTCTTTGGTGGATTAGGCTTAGACCCGGGAGGAGCAGGGGAGGGAGGGTCTGGCTCTAGAGGGGAGGTGGAGTGTCCAAACATGGGAAGATGGGCTGGCCCAGGGTTCCTTGGGGTTCCAGGGTATGCCACAGGCCCAAAGGTTCCCGAGGCTTACGTATGTCCCATCTGCTACCTGTGATGACAGCCAAGGAGCCACGTGGTTTATCCCCCTTCCTCCACAGGGAGCACACAGACAGGGGCCAGGAGCTGGGGACATCACAGTGAGCAGGACCAACTGGCTCCCGGTCTTCTTTCACCTCATTTAAAGTAAACAAGCAATAAACAAGTAAATGGAAAACAGGTATAAGATATAGACAGGTAACCCGGGAGACCTTCCTGGAGGAAGCAGCATCTGCCATAAAGGGGCCAACATGACTTTCCAGAGGAGGAATTGTCAGGCAAGAGCAAACTCAGTGGACTGTAGAGATACAAAGAAGGTCACAGGAACTGCTACCAAGTGAGTACGGACAGGGCCAGGCTGAGGAGGACCCTGATGGGCACAGCCCTGAGCCGGGTAGGCCAGGCTTCTGATGTTGGTGCTGGAGGAAAGAAAAATGAATTTTGGAGGACAACATAAGGAGGAGCGGACAGGAATGGAGCAGAGGCCAGCTCTGGAGCGGACAGGAATGGAGCAGAGGCCAGCTCTGGAGCGGACAGGAATGGAGCAGAGGCCAGCTCTGGGACCCAAGTGACACACAGGGTCCCTACCTGGAGACCTTCCAGCCCCTAGGTAGCTCAGTGTCAAACTAGGGCTCTGGCCTTCTGCCCTAGCTTCTGGCTCTAGCCGTGTTACCCACTGCTGTGTGACCGAGGGTCAGTGACTGTCTTTCTCTGAGCCTGAGTGGAGGAAGGCAGCTGCCTGGCTCCTTCCCTGCCATATGTGAGGGTCAAGGTTGCCCGTGACAAAAGGTCTGGGTGGAAGGGAAACAGGAAGTCAAGGACCCAGGGTACTTCAGAGAAAAGACTCCCCCACCCAGGGAGAACCAATACAGGGACAGTGTTGTGGTTGAAGCTCTGAGTTGTCTAGAGCTGAGGGTCCTAGCTCTTCTGTCTCTTTCTTGGAGGCTGCACACACTCCCCCCCAGTGTCCCTTCTTCTTTTTTTTTTTCCCATCTTCTTTTTAGAATAAAAAGGTTGGCCGCTCGCGGCCCGCTGATGTTTATGCCTCAGTAATACATTATGTATTATTTTGTTTTAAGCGTGGCTTTTGCATCCTGACAGTAACAATAAAATGTGACTATGGGATTGCTAACACAGACAGACTAATGTTTCCATCGCCCGCCTCTTTTTTTTGCGTCCTAAGCACTTTTGAAAAGCTCCTTTTATATTCCTAATAAAATTATAGCAAAATACATCGATTTACTGGAAAAGAGTTTAGGGTCGGGTCGGGTATTTCTCCCCTTCCCCCAGAGCGGGCCACTGCTTCCCCCTCAAAGGCGGAGGCATATTCTGAATCAACCTTCTAAAGTGCCACTTGACCCTTAACCCCAGGTGGCATCCACCTACCTGCCTGCTTCCTGGTGGTGGTGATTGGGCCAAGGAGTCACACTTGATGGTGGGAAGTGGGGGCATCTCTGTGTTGAGTGTGCTTACACATCTGTATGCCAGGTATGCCTGGGGGCGGTCCACTCTAAATTTGGATATCTGTCCATATCAGGGTATCTGTATTTGTTGGGGGTGTTGAGGTGTGTGGGGAGGTGTGTAAAGATGACCAGGGATCTGAATGTGTGTGTGGGGGGTGGTGCACTGGTGTGTAACCTGGCCACACCTGCCTGGTGTCTGTCTCTTTATGGGAGGGCCTGGGAGTTGTGGGTTAAAGGGTATGCCTGGATGCTACCGTGTTGATGAGGCCCTGGGGCTAGGCAGTGGGTGTTTGTGGGTTTGTGGTTATGGGACCTGTGCGGGGTGGCCTAGGTGAGATAGGATTTCTGGACTTGGTTCTCTTCAATGGGGATACCAGGAGTGTCCCAAGGCTATGACGTCAGAGTTTTCTCCATGAAAAATGGAGTTTCATTCCAATGGCTCACTGATTCCATTTCATGCTGCCTGTGTGAATAGAACATGGAGAGGTTCTTCCTGTGGGTAGAGGCCATCACCAGCCTCAATGGCCTTTCTAGGCTTTCAGTCTGCTTAAGCCAGCGGATATGAGATCTCTTGGGTGACTCTTCAGCTTTAGGTGACCTCCTGGCAGGATGGCATAGAGCAGGAGGCTGGGGAAGTAGCTGAGTGTCCTGTTCATATGCAGGAGAAGCTGTAGATGGAGAAACGGACCTGTCTCCCAGGAACTCAGTGAACATGGCAAGGGAGGTACTCTCCAGGGCCAGCGTGTGGGCAGGAGGGCATGGTGGGTTAAACAGCAAAAATACCTAAAGCCTTGCCCAGTGAGAGTGAGTGACGAGCTCTGTATTCTGAGACAAGGGCTCTTTCTAGCTCTTTCCACCATGTTTCCCCCCTTGGGCATTCACTCTGACCCCCAGAATCCAAGGTCTAAGGATGTAAAGACACCCCAAATTCTTCCCACCTGCTAGCATTTCCCTCTGGGGAGTCTAAACCTTGGATCCTCTAGGGGAGGGCTGGACATGGGGCTGTTGCAGGAGCGGGGGGGGGGGGGGGGGAGGAGGATCTGACAGAGAACTCCACATCCGCTGCCCCCCCTCTGCCCAGCCTCCTAGGAGCAGAGAGCCCGCAGGCCTGCTGGCTTGGGCTGGCTTCCTTCCCCACCACCCGCCCTGTGTGTGCGCAGACTGTGATTCAGAAACAGCAAGAGAGGAAAAAAAAAAAAAAAAGAAAGAGAAGAAAGGAAAAGGTTTTGTATAGTAAGCACTTTTGAGGGCAATCTGGGGCCCCCTAATCCAGAGGTTTCTAACCACCCCGGCTAATGCTCCCTGACACTGTGTTTTGATATCATTACTACATTATACTCACAATTTTTGAGTGAAAAAATACAGTACTTAGAAAGTCGAAATTCATAAATAAATTCATGTCAAACCGCACTTAATATTGATTTTGTTAGTGTTCAGATTCAATAATAAGGTACTGCGTGCATGAATATTTAAATATAATCATCATTTCTGCATCTCCTAATGGCCTCTGCTCCTCTACACTCAATTTAAACACAATTTAAAAACTATAATGTATTGAAAAATACTAGGATTTAGCAATAAATCATCATGGGGAGATTCCAGGCCTCTTATAGGGTGGCTCGATATGGCTTTCTCTCGGGACTGTACAATTAGATTCATGTTTTTAAACTTCTCAATTATCCATATACCATAATTTTATGTGAAAGTTTGTTTCGCTTCCCCCTGGCCCCCCCACTCCCCCCACCCCTCACTAGCCCCCCCTCCCGCCTCTCTCTGAAGGAAGCATCGGAATATGGCTTAAGTGTCCTCTTAGCTAGAGTGGAGTGGGGTCAAAGGTGGCCGTCCTCAAACTGAATTAGAGGCCAGGCCTGCCAGAGGCAGCCGGCGCTGAGTCACTTAATCACATTATTTGGGAAAAATATAGGGGGGAAAGAGATAAAATGACTTAAAATGAACTTGCCAAGGAGGAAGTGGAGTTTTTAGATTTATTTAAAAAGCAATCCTTGGCCTGATGAAATAGACTCAGGCCTGTGGCAGGATGCGGTGGGATCCCGATCCCCGGAGGAGGGTGGTAGGGGCTGGGCGGTATATTCAGTGGGGGTGGAGGAGCTCTCAGCCTGGTCCCTGAGCTCCGCAGCTACCTGAGGAGTCCCTGGGGGGTCCTGGGTGGGGGAAAGAAAGTGCCTCTGGGATAGGGGAGCTGTGAGCCCCCCTCATCTGGGAATCTGAAGGCTGGCTTTGGCGACTGTGAGAAGGAGAGGGTCCCTGGGGTACCTGTGTGAAGGGCAGGGTGTGGCATCTAAGGATTTAAATGATGCCCTGATGGCAGCTGGTAGCAGCTGTAAAGCATAATACAGACACAAAATGTAATCGAGCCCATTTTATAGACGAGAAAGTCAAAGCTCAGAGAGGGGAAGCTGTAAGCCCATGGTCACACAGCTTGCGAGAGAAACTTGGAACTTGAACCCGGCTCTCTTCAGATCCAGTGTGCTTTGTTCCTGGCTCTAGACTTCACCTGGAAGGTGCGGCTGAGGGGTGAGGACCTGAACCTTGGCCTCTGAATTCTCCAGAATGTGGCTCAGCCGTTCGTATCCTGGGAGACAAGCAGGCATCTATCTGCGCATCTGGAGTGTGGACAGGATGCAGCCTGTTTGTGGGGCTGAAAGGTCACTGGAGTGGATCTGGACTCTGGCCTTGTTGCCAGGGGAACCCCATATGTTGAACTGGCACTGAGGAAGTGCCCCTGGGGCCACCTGGGAACAAATGGGGAGGGTGGCTGTTAGGAGCAGACATCTAGTTTTGGGGAAGACTTGCCAAATTGACCAAAAATGCCAGGCTTGGAGCGAGCTCTGGTTGGGAAGAGGGGGTTGCACTAGGGGTGGCCCTGTAACTGTGTGATGACCCGGAGAGGCTGTCTCACCACAGGAAGAGCCAAGCCCACCCCCCACTGCAGGCTGTAGGGACACCAGTGGCTCCAGGCTAGCCCACTTCTTATCCCCACCTGGGAGCAGATGACAAAACCAGGGCCTGTCACTTCAGGGTCCCTTCCCATGTCCCCTGACACCCGGAATAGCTGTTATTGGAATGGTATGCCTGGGGCCAGGGTCCCGTCTATACCCGGGGCAGGGGTATGTTTTCCCTCCCAAACTGCTTTGTCCCTGTCCCTCCTGTGGGTGCTGTAGAAACTGAACTCTGATTGGGCGAGAGCCGGGCTCTTGCCTCCTCCTGACTTGGCAGCAAGCATACCCATAGGGCAGAGCCAGCAAGTGCCCAGACACAGGACACAGGCAAGGAGGGAGTTGATGAGTGGGAACATCAGGCCTCGGTCTCCCCTGACGCCCACAAATTCCACAGACTCCTTTGGAGGCTGTTCCTGCTCTCACTCACTCGTCCATTTGCTCATTCTGAAAACACCCGCCAGGCCCACGCTGTGTGCACAGCCTTTGCCTCCTGGTGTATCCTCATCAGCCTCAGTTTCCCCATCTGTGTGGAGGGGTTAGATTTACTCCTCCCTACTCACTCCCACCTCCACTGTGAGACATCACAGAGATGGAAAGGCACACGGGCAGAAAGAAGGAAGGAAGGAAGGAAGGAAGGAAGGAAGGAAGGAAGGAAGGAAGGAAAGAAATAAAGCTGTCCCACGTGAGCTATAGTTCTTTCCCCCAAAAAATAGGCCAACAAGACACACACACACACACACACACACACACACACACACGCACGCGCACG
Source organism: Peromyscus californicus insignis (assembly GCF_007827085.1). Taxonomy (NCBI): domain Eukaryota; kingdom Metazoa; phylum Chordata; class Mammalia; order Rodentia; family Cricetidae; genus Peromyscus; species Peromyscus californicus. Next base: position 9,052,525 of record NW_026294573.1, read on the forward strand.
CACACGCACACGCACACACGCACGCGCACATGGGAGAATTCCGTATTGTCTGTCACGCTGGTCAGCTGGTTGCACTTCCGGCTGGCCTCAGGGTGGAAGCAGGGATGAAACAGAGTAAAAATGTCAAGGGAGGTGGGAGCCACTTCAAGTTCTTAAACTGACCTTAGGTCACCGAGGAGGTCTCTCCCAGCTTCTCCTTCTAAAAGGTCTGGGAAGTGAAGCAAGAGGGCGGACATGTGGGAGGGTCCTGGTTGACGCCACCAATTAATTCCTGTACCCAGTCCCCTGTTCCCTGGTAGGGTTATGGGTGTGAGGACGGCTCCTCCGCTCTCCACCCCATTCATAGCTAACGTCTCAGGCCTGTGGGATGAGGAGGGGGTCACCAGGGAGCCCAGGCAGGGTGTGAGCAGACCTACATCCCTGAGACCAGGATTGTAGGGAGGCTGCAGCCATCAGGGCCGGCCTTCCTCTACCTCCCCAGGAACCTCACAGACCTTCCCCTGAGGAGCTCCGTCCCTCCTGACTTTGGGGCCCTTTCTAAGCACGTCCAGCCCACATAAGGGCTACTCTCTTCCCTCAGACCCGAGTTGGTTTGCCTAGGAAGTGGGCAGTTTGGCAAACTCCCTGGCACCGACAGTCCCTCCCTCAGGACCAGCGGTATACAGTTCCTCATGCTGTGGTGACCCCCAACCATAAAATTATCTTGTTGCTACTTCATAACTGTAATTTCGCTACTGTTACGAATTGTAAAGTAAATATCTGATATGCAGGATATCTGATATACAACCCCCGTGAAAGGATTGTTCCACCCCAAGGGGTCGTGACCCACAGATTGAGAGCCACCAAGTCAGACCTGCTGGGAGGACCCCTTGGGGGCAGGGACTGTGGAGGGCTTAGTAAGAGGGAAATTGTAGCAGGGCCACATCCCTGCTCAGACTGTGTGGCCCTGAGAGCCTCCAAGGAGTCAAGTTCTAGGTTACAGAGGACACCAGCCACCCTGGTCCCCAGGTCCTATCTTGTCACTCTGTATCCAGAGCCCATTTTTTTCTAGAAAACAAGCGGCATTCATCACAAGTGACAGCTGGGCCTAATGCAATCTCAGTTAGAGCCATGAATTGCAAATGCACACAACCAGGAGGTTGCTCCACTGGAGCCCTCTGGGAGGGCCCAGCCTGGGACGTGGGTCGTGGGTCGTGGGATGTGGGTCGGGCCATCCACGGAGATATGGCAAGGACTTAGCAGGATGCAGGACTTCCTCTAGTTACCCTCGGCCAGGCTCCAGCAGCCTCCTCCTTTTTGGGTCTTTGGGGTGGGACAGGGCTCCAGAGTGGGCAGAGGTATGGCTGGTTGCTGGTGACTCAATCTGCTTTTGTCCCTTTGAGATTCATAAGGAAAAAATAAGACACCCGGGGAATAGGCTGCAGCAAGTTGGACAAGTTGGACCTTCACAGGAAGGTCCCTGGCCCTGACTGTGACATCTCACCTGCTTGGCTGTTGGGAGGGCCTTGCCCAAGGATTAGTAGCATGAGTATGACCAGAGGGTGCCGTGCTGGGGGCCTGGACTTCATTTCTCCCTGTACAGAGCCAGGACACGGAGCCCCGCACTCACCCCTGGGCCCACCTACACGGCTCACATTCTTCTAGCTCCTGGCTCAGCTCCGTCCCAGGGCTGGTGCCACCTCTGCGCACACGTGTGCCTCACAGTTCAGTCCCTGCACATCACGCCTGCTCTCCACTCCCACATGTGCGCCCAGGCCTCACGTGCATGTGCCCAGCTTGCTGCCAGCCCAGCACTGAGTCAGGGCGTGTCTGTCTGCCTCTGGCACCCAGTGTAGACGGGTGGGTTTGTTTTCCTTGTGTGTTTTGGGTTCAGGGGGAGAAAAAAAAATCTCCCAAATGAGCTTTTCCTGGGGCGCTTTTCCCTTCATTTTTTTTCTGCCCAGGTGTCTCTGAAGGGAACCTCATTGTCTGTTTCAAATTCATTTGCACTTAACTCATCTAAAAGTTTTGCAAGAGCTGTTTGATGTCCAAGGAGCCTCTGAGCACCCCTCCCCCTCCCCACCCTTGTAATGAGCCCTTTAACTCCTGGAGACCTAGTGCAGTCTTTGGACTAGCGTCAAAGGCCTGCTGCCCCCTCCCTTCCCCAGTGGGAGAGGAAAGCCTCAGGGGGAAAGGCTAGGGGTGTGGCCTGGCTTGGAGTTGGAGAGGCTTTGTCCAGCTCCCTGCCCTGGAACACACCATCTCACGGGCATCTCGATTCCTGCTCCTTGTCCGATGGCTCCAGCCCTGCTGGGTGCAAGGCCCAGCTGTTGGTGCTCTAAACCTCCCCCACTAATTAATGGGTGCCTGCGAGGGCTGACCCAATTCGCCCCCAAATTAATCTCAATTACAAGGATTTGGTAAGAGCCAAGCTAGCCAGCCTGATGGAGCCGGGATTTCATCACCTGAGAACAAGGAGCCAGGACAGCTCAGTCCTGATGTTATCAGCGGGGGTGGAGTGGTGGTGGTGGTGTGCTGGGTGGGGCTTGTGGCCTCAGGCACCTCAGCATTTATCAGCATCATCAAATTAGTTCACACCAGCTAATATTCACATTGGCAACCTGGCCCACCATCTCCATGCCCCTTCCCAATGACTAGGGATGGGGGTTATCTGGAGCAGCCAAGTCTATTCTGCGTTACCAGGTCCCACCAGCTCACGGTGGACCCGGGAGGAGACCAGGGAGTTGCCTGTGGACAGTGACCTGTGGACGAGAGATGATTAACTCGGAGACTCCTAGTTTCGCCAAGCACCAGATCTTGAAAACCTTGTTTGGTCTGGTTGCCGCTCCTGGGCACAGTGAGATGAGTTGATTCTGAAGCAGATTGTCTACTGACGCCTGCACACTGGCAGTGAGGTTTCCAAAGACCTCTCCCATCCAGTGGCACCGGTTGCTCCCTGCACTATGCCCCTGGGGCAGGGCAGGGATCACTAACTCCATTTTACAGATGAGGAAGTAGAGACCTAGGGAGGAGACCTAGCTGGGTAGGTGAGCCACTGGGCAAGCCGGGGTTCTGCAGGGAGACAGGACTCCTGGCCTGGTGCTCTTCCCATGGGAGCATAGTTGGCAGACCACACCTCTCCTCACCAGCCACACGCTCAGTGCTACCTACCTCCCCGGTGACCTTTGTTTTTTCACTTGCAAATGAAGGTGGACATAGAATAACCACACCTGCTCCAAGCCCACCCTTGCAGGCTTTACACACTAGAGCCATGTGCAAACGTGAACACATCCGCTGCCGTCTTTATTGACAGTGATGGATGGAATGGTTGTAGCCGAGAGCTGCCAGCTGCTCCTCAACCATGAGACTTTTCCTAGGTAACAAGGGAATGTGTGGTCCCCCTCCTTGGGGCACAGGAATGACTTTCTGGTGGCAGGATCCAGGCAGCCGAGGTCAATGGAGGGAGGAAGTCTAAGAGGCTCTTCCTTGTTACCTCGCCCACCACACACCACAGTGCAGACCCCTGCGTCACACTACTCCAGCTCCGACAGGGCTGAGCCAACTCTAGTCACCTTCTCAGTATGGCAGGGCACGAGGACAGTGCTCAAATACATGCGTGGGCAGCTCAGGTTAGGAGACACTTAACACAACTTAGGCCGGTTAGCCCTTCCCTCTTGCCTCGCTCCCATGGCAGCTTTGCATCTTCAGCCATGCGTCCTTGTACCTTACAGTCTCCTCACCCCAGGATCTCCACTTTTCATCCCTGAGCCTGGCTTGGCCAGCTGAGGAGGGGCCGAGGGCTTGGATGGAGGCCCTTTGGGCCCTCTCTGACTGGTGCCCAGTTGTGTGTACCCACACCAGCCACGTGTGCCCGCCACCCTGCAAGGGAGTACGAGCCCCATGAGTCTCCTGTTCACCCCCTACTTCCCGCAAACCCAGTGGCAGGATGATTGATTTTGCGGGAAGCACAGTTCTGAGGGTGGGGGTGGGGAGCCGGGGCGCCAGGGGATCCTCACTCCATTTGCTTGTGGCTCTGAGTCAAAGCTGGGTCCCACTGGGTACCTTGTGAGGTGTTCCCCGCCACTCAGTTTTGCTGGCGGGGAGGTTCACAGGAGTCCTCATGGGATCTCCGACAGAGAGTCCAGAGCCACAGGATGCCTGGGAGCATGGAGGGGGCCTCTGTGGCTTTGGGCTCCTGCTAGATTCCTTGGATAATGTGGTTGACAGCTCCCCTAGGGAATAAGGATGTGTGGTGAGGGTGATTGCCCCAGCCCTCTCTAGCTTGGTCCAAATTTTGCAGGCACCTTGTGGTTAGGGTGGAGTCATGGGAAGATGAGCAGCTACCCGTCTGTCTGGGTCTCCTGCTCTTGGTCCAGGTTCGGGGGGGGGGGGCTTCAGAGCTTGTTGGTGACCAATGTGAGGACAAAGGGGAGCTCGGAGCCGTGCAACAGCCATTGGTGTGTGTGTGCAACACACACGACATGCACATACACACTTGAGTGGTAATCTATCTACATTCAGCTCTTCACCCACAAGAGTAAGCACTTGATGAAGTTGTGTGGTGTCATGTGGTGACATGAATGAATAGCAGAAGGCCAGGAGAACCCCTTTGCACGTGACAGCCCATCTGTGGGCTCCCGCACACCAGCAGCTTCAACAGAGACAGGAAGCGGGATCGTCTCCTGGTCCAGCTGGAGATGGGACAGACCGAAACCCAGGGCAGGGTGTGACTCATGGCCCTGTGAGTCAGTAGGCTACCCAGCCTGGCCTGGGAAGCTCCCTGGATCCGGGCCTCCAGGAAAACAGGCAGGGTGCCTTACCTCCTGTCACACCTGTCCCTGGGCTTTTGGGCTTGGCACAAGTGTAGGGAGGAATTGCCATTCTCTCTAGCAATGCACAGGAAGGAGGTGTCTTCAGCTGGAAAGAGAGTCAGGCGAGGTTCGTGGACAAGGGACCTGCAGGATGTTTTTAGAATGGAGGAAAGGAAAAAGGAGGAGGAGGAGGAGGAGGAGGAAGAGGAGGAGGGGCGGGGAGAATGAGTCAGAGGACAGGAGAGGGAGAAGAGAAATTTAGGATAAGATATTAAGAGAATTTGAGGAAGGAGGTTGTCTTGGCTGGATGGAGGGGGTGGTTTCTGGGAGCAGAGGGCAGCCGGGGTCAGGGGGTCAAGGGGTCAAGGGGTCAGGGAATCAGGGTCTGGTCTTCTAAGGGAGACTTTGCAGACTTTGTGTGAGATCTGAGGAAGGCCCTAAAGCTAGCTTTGTGTCCGGGCAGCTGGGAAGACAGGTCTCCTCCCAGGGAAGGATCCAAATACAATCCTGAAACCATGACCATGTGGGGGCAGCACCCCACAACCCTGCTTGGTGTTCAGTCACCACTGGAGTTCAAGGGAGTGAGGGAGTCTTGGGTGTTCAGGAGAGGGAGGGAGCATCTCAGATGAGCAGAGGAGACCCCAAAGACAGGATAGGTCCAGACTTCCAGGCCTGGCTGCAGACCATGGCGACCCTTCCTGGGTAACAACAATACTTAGCTATCCCCAGTGCTATATAACATCAACACTTTTCCATGAGTGAACAGCAAGGAGGCTTCTCTTTCTCTGCATGTGAAAATCGTGACTTGCTTGGGAATATCATGGGTGCCACAGTAAAGGCTTGGAGCAGAGTATTCTCTCTCTCTTTCTTTCTATTTGCATAATGTGTGTAATTAGTTTATTATGTATGACTGAGATATGGGTACATATGCTAGAAGACCTAAGATGTCAAGCGGCATGGATGGCTTCCCATGGTTCCATTTCAACAGTGGTTTAAACAATTTTTATTACATTTAAAAGTTATTTTGTGAGTCGGGCACTGGTGGTGGCGCACGCCTTTAATCCTAGCACTCGAGAGGCAGAGGCTGGCGGGTCTCTGTGAGTTCGAGACTAGCCTGGTCTACAGAGTGAGGGTTCCAGGACAGGCTCCAAAGCTACACAGAGAAACCCTGTCTCAAAAAAATTATTTTTGTGTGTTCAGCTGTCTACTATCGAACTTACCTAGTCTCTCAAAATTACCAATGACCATGATGCGAAAGAAGCATTTGGAAAACACTGATATATTCTTTGTTTTTTTTTTTTTTTTTTTTTTTTTTTTTTTTTTTCCCGTTTTTTGAGACAGGGTTTCTCTGTGTAGCTTTGCGCCTTTCCTGGGACTCGCTTGGTAGCCCAGGCTGGCCTCGAACTCACAGAGATCCACCTGGCTCTGCCTCCCGAGTGCTGGGATTAATATTCTTAAAAAGAAACAATAGCTGGGTGGTGGTGGAGCATGCCTTTAATTCCAGCATTCAGGAGGCCCGAGCCAGGCGGATCTCTGCGAGTTTGAGGCCAGCCTGGTCTGCAGAGTGAGATTCAGGGCAGGCACCAAAACTACACAGAAAAATCCTGTCTCAAAAAACCAAAAAAAAAAAAAAAAAAAAAAAAAAAGAAAGAAACAATAAACACTACCCCTTTCTAGGCTGGGGAGATGGCTTAATGGGTAAAGCACTTGTGCAAACATCAGGATCTGAGTTCAAATCCCCAGAACCCATCCATGTAAAACCGGACTCAGTAGCACCCACATTTGTTATTAGAGTTTCTATGGGGAGACAAGAGCAGAGACAGGACACTCCCTGGAAGCCTGTGGGCCAGCTAGCCTGGTGTATGCAGGTCAAGCAAGAGACACTGTCTCTAAACACAGTGGAAGTTGGGGACCAGCCCTGACCTTGTCCCCTGACCTCTACAAACATGCACATGCATTTGTTTGTTTGTTTTTTCGAAACAAGTTCTCTTTGTTTAATAGCCCTGGCTGTCCTAGAACTCGCTGTGTAGACCAGGCTGGCCTTGAACTCACAGAGATCCGCCTGCCTCTGCCTCCTAAGTGCTGGGATTAAAGGCGTGCACCACCACTACCTTGCCCATGCACATGCATTTTTTTAAAAAAGATTTATTTTATTAAAAAAAAGTATGTGCATTGTGTGTGTGTGTAGGTGTATGCACACAAGTGCAGGTGCCCATGGAGACCAGAAGTTGAAGTTAACAGGCAGTTGTGAGGCCCCTGACGTGGGTAAACTCTGGTCCTCTGGAAGAGCAGCAAACACTCTTAACTGTTGAGTCATCTCTTCAGCCCATCACCCATCGTGTTATTCAGACACAGGCAGGAATGCACACACACACACACACACACACACACACACACACACACACACACACGATAAAAAGCAGCTCCCTTTCCTGATTACTGAACTTTGCTGCTCTACATCCCTTGTATGAAATGCAGACAATAATGTGATATATTAATCCTTCAATGTCTGAGCCTAGAAGGAACTCCTGTTAACAGTTTAGCCCACTTCTAGCTTTTCTTCTTGTTTGCTGTTGGTTCTGGGTTCGATCTCAAGCTGAGCAAGTGTTCTGCCGAGAAGCTATAGCCCCAACCCTTCATCTGTAGGTTCTAGACCAGGGCCCACCACTGTGGCATGCCCCAAAACCTTCCTCTTTTTATCCTTGGACCGCTTGGGAGCAAAGGGAACGCAGACATTATGCAAATCTGGATTGGGATGATACAGTTTCGTATTCTGTTTTCCCATGCATGCTAAGGAATTAATAGCTACAAAAGAACATATGTGCTGTTTAAGAGTAATAATGGAACAGGTACCCACCACTCAGTCCCTGAGATTATACCCTATTTCACTTAGTGTCATTCTCTGGCTGTTTCCTCATGCTATTAAATATTCTTGGAGAACTTGAATTGTAATGGCTGACTGCTAGTCCTTCAAAGAGTGGGCCATATTTTATTTAACAAATCCCACCTTAGAAATTTAGATTGCTCCCAACTATTAAAAGGTCACAGTGAAGAACACTACTATATGTAAATTTCGCTCATAATCAAGACAATCAGGATTTCTGTATTGAAAGTAGATAGAGGGGCTGGAGAGATGGGTAAGCACCGGCTGTTCAGCAGAGGACCTGGGTTTGGATGCCAGCACCCACGTGATGACTCACACTTGTCTGTAACTGCAGCTCCAGTTCCAGGGGATCTGACGCCCCTCTCTGGCTTCCTCCAGCACCAGACATCCATAGAGTCAATATAAACATGCAGGGAAATGTTAATATACATGAAATAAAAATAAATCATATTTTTTAGAAAAGAAAATAGATAGAAATAGAATTAGGGCTGAGGAGATGCCTCAGTGGGTGACATGCTTTCTGTGCCTGTATGAAGACTGAGTTCAGATCTCAAACGCCTGTGTAAAGCTGGGTATGGCAGTTTATATCTGTAACCCCAGCTCTGGAGGGGCAGAGGCAGGTAGACGCCACCGGGGTCTTGGCTGGCCAGTCAGTGTAGCTGAAGCAGTGAACTCCAGGCCCATGAGAGACTCTGCCTCAAAAAACAACTGTATAGAAGTTCACTAAGAGAGTTGGGGGCTAGGCAAGTATTTAAGTCTTTAGCTGTGTGATGTTTTTGTTTGCTGGTTAAAGTGATTCCATCCTTTAAAGGGGGGGGGCGTTGTTGTGGAGAGTGATAAATGAAAATAATTGAAGTTGACCCCTGGGTCATGCAGGCGCCACAGCACATGTGTGGAGGTCAGAGAACAACTTTTGGGAATTGGTTCTCATCGACTATCATGTGGGTCCGAAGGATCAGACTCAGGTCGTCAGGCTTGGTGGCGATCACTTTTAGCCACTGAGCCATCTTGCTGGCCCATGTCAAAGCTTTGTGATAACTAGAGCCCACCACGAGTTCCCTTGCCAGGCATAACCAGACAGCATTATAGATGCAGCCAGTAGCGACTATTTCATTCCCAGTGTACCGACGAGCAAGCTGAGGGTCGAGGGAGCAGAACAAATCACTCCTAATCATCCAAAAGTGCAAAGCTGGACACTGGGCCCCAGCAATCTGGCTCTGGGTTCTCAGCGTTTATCCAGGCTTTGGCTTGTTCATTCATTCGACAATCGCTCCTGCTGTAGCATGGGCAGCATTACAGATGGTAGGTGTGTAGTGTGGAGCTAAGCTGCGTGTGGAGGCGACAGACAGCATAATGAAGCGTTCTTTGGGCTGTTAAAAGGTGGTCAGCCCTCCAGCAAAAAGAGCTGCTTTAGGAAACAGAGCTGTTGAAAGCAGGATGGGGAGTGGGAGGGAGGCCAGCTGAAATCCAGACAGAGAGGCAAGCCAGGAGGGAGGTGAGGGAGGGTGCTCTCCTGAGCTCTGAGGGGGGATCTGCTGGTGCAAAGGCCCCGAGGCAGGAGTGGGCTGACTGTCTCAGAGCATCAAAGAGGCTAGGAGGACTAGAGTAGATGGAGATGGCGGGGGGGCCAGACAGCTAGTGGAGGAGCTGCATCTCCCAGGGTTCTGGGGCTACTGAACAGTCGGGCTGGGGCGGGTGGTAGCCATGCATGTTTTCAGTAGAGAAGTGATGTGATCTACCATCTGACCTCTCCATCTACATATGACCCCTGTCGCTGCTCAGTGGAGACTCTTCACTGGGGATAAAGATGTGAGAGAGGAGGCTGCATTCAGGATGGAGGCAGAGATGATGGGCCAGACTGGGTGTGTGGAGAAAAAAGATGTTTCTTCTTGGACTGTGCTGGGGAATAGAGTTCACAGGGCTGTCAATCCTTTATTGGATAATAGAAGCAGAGAGGAGGGGTGGGGATGTAGTTGTAGAGTGCTGCCTCAAATGCTCAAGGCCCTGGGTTCGATACCCAGCACAGTATGCATAAACCAGGCATGCCTGTATTCTTAGCACTTGGGAGGTGGAGGCAGAAAAATCAAGATGTTCAAGACCATCACTGAGGAGTGAGCCCCGGGGCCCAGCCACTCTCCAGCAAGCTTTGGTGTGTTTTGAAGATACTCAGAGAGTTTGAAGCCAGCCTGGACTACCTGGGACACTGTCTCAAATAAAACAAATAACACACTTTTAAAAGAAACTAGTGGAGTGATGTTGGCGCACGCCTTTAATTCCAGCACTCGGGAGGCAAAAGCTGGTGGATCTCTGTGCGTTTAAGGCCAGCCTGGTCTACAGAGCAAGTTCCAGGACAGTCAAGGCTACACAAAGAAACCTTATCTCGAATATATATATATATATATAAAATGGGCAGGGCTCAGTGGCATAGTCCTTATCTAGCATGCAGGACATCCTAGGTTCCATAGCCAGCCCTTGGGGAGAAAAAAAAAAAACATTAAAGTGGAGATAGGTCAAAGAGCCCTCTAGGTTTGGAGCCAGATCTCTGGAGCAGGGAGATGCTGTCATTACAGCTGGGGAGACTGTGAGCTGATATGAACACGCTGGTCCCTGCTGGGTACTTGCGAGGGCCAAGCATCTCACAACCTTGAAGTCTCCGTGAAGGGGAGCCATGAGGCTGATTCTAGTCTGAGCTATGGGTGCGAGTGGTGGGGAAAATCCAGCGCTATACACTGAATCCCTCTAGCCCATGGGCTCCCTGTTCAGGATATCTTGGGAGCCTGTGCCAAGGTGGAAACTCCACCAGTGGGGTCCCTGGTAACTCTGGAAGGAGAGCTCTCACCCTACCCTGCACTGGACATGGGTCACCAGAATGAAAGGAAGCAAGCCTTGTTTTCCGCAACACCAAGTTCTGAGTCTGTGATTTGTTATCACAGCATGCTTTATCCTGGTTGGCCTGTCAGCAGGACTTCCACGGAAGGTTGTGTGTGCATTTCATTCGGGCCACAGGCGGGTGGAAAGTCCAGGTCCTACACATGTGAAGGGCTGTATGAAGTTACAGCCATGCTCAGGCTCTCCCCAGCTGCTCATTTTGCTTGCTGGCTGCTCTTGAGAGCCTGAACTACCCTGCCCCCAGTTCCAAAACTTGTCACAGCTACCTCTTGGTAGGGGCAATGGGCAGGTGTTCAAGGTGATGATGGCCTCAGGGTCTGAGTATGGTGACAAGAATGTGGATATGTGCACTCAGTCTAGCTGCCAACTCCAGGAAAAAGCTTCTTGGGTTGGGTCAGGTCACACTGAGGGGTAAGCACTGGGGCCCAGCCACTCTCCAGCAAGCTTCAGTGTGTTCCGGAAGATGCAGACTCTAGGCACAGATTCAGAAAGAAGTGTGATTTGCAGAACCACATGAATTTGAGGTGCTACTGATTAGCCCCACCCTTTATACAAGGGATCCTCTGGGGTCTCCCATCCTGACCTGAAGTTCATTTCTTCCTGGCCGGCCTGCCCACAGTTTAAGAAAGCAGTACGTATTACTAAAGGTTTGTGTATGTTTTGTGTGTTCATATTCACTTTGTGTGTGTGTGTGTGTGTGTGTGTGTGTGTGTGTGTGTGTGTGTGTGTGTGATATACATATGGGTTCATCTGTGTGTGTGGGCCAGAAATTGATATCCAACGTTTTTTTTTTTTAAGATGGGGTTACTTACTGAATCTGGAGCTTGCTGATTAGGCCAGGCTGGCTGGCCTGTGAGCTCCCAAAAATTCTCCTGTCTCCACCTTCCTGCTGGGATTACAGGTAACTGTTGCTGCAGCATTTCACAGGGGTGCTTGGGATCTGAACTCAGATCTTCACTCCTGTACAGTGAACACTTTACCCACTGAGCCATCTCCCTAAGTCCCCATCACCACCCGTTTGCAGCTTAAGGAAGTGACTTCGTTCTAATCTTGGGGTGGGGGCAGCTTTCTCAGCTAGAGACAGACTAGGTGTGGAACAGATAGATGAACGGAGAAGCCAGGGGCTCTGGGAGAGATTGGAACAACAGATATAAATTCAGGAATTGTCCCTATGTGCTTCGTCATTAAATGGGGGGGGGGGGGGGAGCAGCGTGGGAATCACAGAGGGGTGTGGAGAAGAATCAAAGGACTCTCCAGGGTTTTCAGGTAGTGACAAGGGAGCGAGACTGACAGAGGAGACTGAGGAGAGCAGCCAGCCAGGGAGATTCAGAAGAAAGCCCTCAGGAGCCAGAAGCGGTGTTGGAGGCCTGATCTTGGTACCCAGGCAGTTGAGGCAGAAGTAATAAAAGTTCTAGGATAGCCTGGACTGCATGGTGAAATCCTGCTTGAAGGAAGGAGGAAGGGAGGAAGAGAGGGAAAGACAGTGACTTCCTGGGCCAATGTGAGGATGACTTGAGACCTGGGTCTTGGGTGCAGCCTCTGGCTGTCATGGGTGCCAGGGACGAAGCATGCATGGACAGGGCTCAAGGGGGGCTGGGAGAAGAGGGACCAGAAGACAACTAGCTATGCTGCTTCCCAAGCATCTACTTGACAAGGGGCAGCAGGTACATCTGGATCAGAAGAGGATGGAGGCAGAAGGGACCTGCGTGAGGAAAACAAGGCTCTGAGCAGAAGAGCCAGGAGGTGAGAAGGTCGCTGTCACCAGAAGTGACCCAACCTGATGTCTGGGTGGTAAGTGGGAGTGGTGCCCGGAGAGAGGTGCTGGCCAGCGATGGCAGAAACCACACTGCCAATCCCCCTCCCAGGACCACCACAGTAGCCCCAAAGGATGTCCTGCTTGCTGTGTGCCCGCCCACCGTGGGGAGTTCAGGCCCTTTGCAGCAAGCCTCTTCTCCTTGGATCTGGTTCCCAGTGTTTCCTGCAGGGACAGGAATCAGGATTCGTGTCTATCTTTGTCTGTGAATGAAACTGCAGCTGGGGAAACTGATGGGGTTCTGCTGGGCAGACTCCCTATTGCTGAGCTACATACCCAGACCTTCAGAGATGGTTCATTCCCTTGCCCAAGGCTATTAAACAGCACACCTAGAACTCAACTTTGATTTTGCCACACTGCCCTGCTACCCAGGGCTGCGCGGGGGGGCGGGGGGGGGCGGGACTTGCTGATTTGGCCTCTGGGTCAGCTTGGGTGTACATTTCATCTTTGGGAGTGCCTGGGTCCCCCAGTGAGATGCCAAGTCAGGGTGATTCCTAAAGGGCTGGCTCACCCCAGTTCTCAGGAATGCAAAAATGCTGTTAGGAGAACTGTCCAAGGGTTGGTTGTGGAAATGCAAAGGCAGGTTCCCAAATGGGCTGGAGGGGTCAGAGAAGTCTTCGGGGGGTGGGGGGAACCAAGAGCCCCGTGTGATAGTTCACACCTGTCATCCCAGCACTCAGGAGGCTGAGGCAGGAAGATTGCTGCAACTGCGAGGCTGGTCTGGGCTTCAGAATGCCATCCCTGTCTTACAAAAGCAAAAAGAAGCGGACAGCTCTGGTGGTGGTAGTGGTGGGGGTTCTTTCCACACCTGGCCCGGCTCAATGGAGCTGTCCTGTGGGAGGACTCAGCACATGGAAGGCCTAGAGGCAGGAGAATGAGAGGCGAGGGCTGTGCAGCGCTGGCGGCTTGGGTGGGTCCCCGCAGAGGAGTGCCTGTCTTGCAGGAGCCAGTTCGCCCCGCCCGCGGGGGTCGCCCGTCGCAGGCCGAGGGCGTCTAATGCGCCCGCGGCCGTTCCGGGGAGCGGTCCCGCCGCGCTAATGTGCGGTCGCCCCGCCCCGCCAGCAGTGGTGCCCCCGCGCCGACCCCAAGCGCAGATCGATACGCATCAGGCGGCGGGCAGCCCCGGTCCCCTCCCCGCCCACAACCCTTCTTCCAAGCTCCAGTCCTCCCTCTCCGCTCGCTGGGACCTTCCTCCGCCCTCTGGCTTCCGTGGAGCCTGGGAGTCCCCGGGTGAGTGGGTGGGGGGCTTAAGGCCAAGGCCATGGTCAGTTAGCAACCCTGGGGAGGGGATGAATGAAACACTCCAGTGCAAAACTTCAGGAGTGATAGAAGAAAAATCAAGCAATGCTACTATAAAGCAAAATTAAGGCGGGGAATGTGGCTCAGTTGGTAGACAGCTTGCTTAGCATACGGGAAGTCCAGGGCTTGATCCTCAGCAGCTCATAAATTAAATGTGGTGGTGCACCTGTAATCCCAGCACTCACTCTGGAGTGGAGGCAGGAGGATCAGAAATTCAAGGCCATTCTCAGAGGTTACAAAGTGAGTTTGAGCCGGACGGTGGTGGCGCATGCCTTTAATCCCAGCACTTGGGAGGCAGAGCCAGGCTGATCTCCGTGAGTTCGAGGTCAGCCTAGTCTACAGAACGAGATCCAGGACAGGCACCGCCCCCACCCCCCCCAAAAAAAACCCCAAAAACACAGAGAAACCAAACCAAAGAAAACAAAACAAGACAAAACAAAAATGGGTTTGAGGCCAGCCTGGGATAAGGGAGATCATGTCTGAAAATAAAATGAAAAGGCCTAAGAGAAAACTTCTCAAAGGTCCAAGTACTTGCTTTGCAGTAGAAGTCCAGAGGTCGGATCCCCAGATCCCACATAAAAGCTGCCAGGTGTAGTGGTGCCCTGACAATCCCAGGTGGGCACAGGTGATCCTCAGAGCAGGCTGAAGAGCTAGACCAGCCAAACTGGGGGAACCCCTGGCTCACCAAGAGACCCTGGCTCAGCAAACAAATTGGAGAGTGCGGCCAGCATGGAGGCACAGTGGGGGAAATTATTTGTGGAATGAGATTGGAGGCCTGAGCTAGGTCCATGAAGACACAGAATGGTGGAAGGCTCCACACATGTGCTGTGCCACGTGTCCACACTCATTCCCCACACCATGATCATAAGCAAAAAATTTAAAAATTAACAACAACAAAAAAATGGGAGTGACAGAAGAAGGCACCAAGCACCTCTGTCCCTCACAGGTACGCACTTGTGTGCATGTGCACCTGCACACACCCCGACAGGCACACACACCACACACACCATACGTGTGCAATAACTAAACTTAAAAAATTAAGGAAGGGGCCTGGAGAGATGGCTTAGAGGTTAAGAGCACCGACTGCTCTTCCAGAGGTCCTGAGTTCAATTCCCAGCACCCACATGGTGGCTCACAACCATCTGTAATGAGATCTGGTACCCTCTTCTGTATACATAATAAATAAATAAATCTTTTAAAAAAAATTAAGGAAAAATTAATGCAAAAAAATCCCCAGTGATCAAAAATAAATCAAAATTTTAAATGAAGCTAAGATCAGTAATGGCTGAGCAGAGCCATATTGGAGCCTGAGGCAAAGGGAAAAAAAAAATCAAGAATCTGGATCTTGTTTCATTGAAATGTTGAATACTTTGTTCATCACAGATTGTTCACTGGGGGACTTGGAGTGTGGCTGGAATTCACTTTTGGGACTAGTCATGACTGATAGGACAATAGAATAAATGCCGTCACCTTAATTACCTTAAAAATATTTGTGGGGGAAGGGTTGAACTCAGGGCCTCATGTGTGCCAGGTAACTGCTCCATCCCCAGCACCCCTCCCCTGTTAAAAGTGTGGTTGTTGCAACAGGGTCTCATGTAGTCTAGGCTGGCCTTGAACTTGCTATGTAGCAGAGCATGGCTTTGAACTCTTCTTAATTCTCTTGCCTCCTGAGTTCTGGGTTTACAGGCATGTGCCACTACTCTCAATGCCTCAATTTATCAATTAAATTTTTTGTTTTGTTTTTGTTTGAAAGAGTAGCTCACTGTGTAGTTCAGGGTGACCTGGAATTCTCCTGCCTCAACATCCTGAGTCTTGAGCTCTTAATTTTCTTTCTTTCTTTCTTTCTTTCTTTCTTTCTTTCTTTCTTTCTTTCTTTCTTTCTTTCTTTCTTTCTTTTCTCTTCTCCTTCTCCTTCTCCTTCTTCTTCTTCTTCTCCTTCTTCTTTTTTTGAAAAGCCCTCATGACTTTACAAGGCATTTACTTACCATACAATTCATCTCTTGAAGGTTTTCTATCCTGTGAATTTTATTATCTTCAGAGCCCTGCAGGCCCCACCAAGCCAACTTTAGAGCATTTCCACCACCCTTCCCAAAAACCCTGTAATCACAAGCAAGCATTCATTCTTTTTGGTGTCCCCAGACCCTGGTAACCATAGTCTTTCCATCTCCATGGCATTGTCTGCTCTGGAAATGTAGATGGGATCGGATGCTCTATAGTCTCTTGCACCTCAAGGTTCATGGTTCTTCTAGCATCTGTCAACATTCTGCTTTTTTAGTGTGTGCATGCAAATGTGATACGTGGAGCCTGTGTGTGTTGGTGCATGTGGCTGTTCTCACGGGTGAGGAGGCCAGAGGAAGGTGGCAACTGTCCTGCCCTATCACTCTCCACCTGATTCCCTTGAAACAGTGTCTCTAAGTAAACATGGGCCTAGGCTGGTGGCCAGCAACCCTCAGTGATCCTCTTGACTCTGTTCCCCATAGCACTGGGGTTATAGGCAGCATGGGGACCCACCTGGCTTTTTATGTGGGTGTTGGGGATTTGAACTCAGGTCTTCACTCTTGCATGCAAGTACTCACCCTCTGAGCCATCTCCCAGCCTCAATATTGCATTTTTCACATTGTCAAATCATGGCCCATTGTGCGGATAGTCCTCATTTCTGCACCCAATCTTCAGCCGATGGGGACTCAGGTTGTTCCTTGTGCCTACTCTTTGCCTTTTATTAATAATGCACATATGAGCACATGTGCACATGCTTTTGTGTGGACCTAAGCTTTCATTTTTCTTCATTTTTTTACATTTTTATTTACTCTGTATGTATGTATGTTTGTGTATGTGCATGCCATGGTGACCATGTGGAGGTCAGAGGACTGCTTGCAGGAGTCAGTTCTGGGGATTGAACACAGGTTTTCAGTCTTGGCAGCAAGCCTCTTTTACCTGCTGCTTATCAACCTTTTATTTACTTACGTTTTTCTGAGACAGGGTTTCCCTATATAGATGGCTGTCCTGGAACTCTCTCTGTAGACCAGGCTGGCTTTGAACTCAGAGATCCACCTACTTCTGCCTCCCAAGTGCTGGAATTAAAGGTGTACACCACCACACCTGGCTATCCTCTTATTTTTTGAAAATTATTTCTCTTAAGTCTACTCCTAAGACTACCACTGCATATTTAACATTTTAAGCAATTGCCAGAGTATTTTCCAATGGTCCAGCTGTGGTCCTTCCCACCAATATTGTACGCCAGTTTCTGTTTTTTACCCACAGCTGCACCCCCCCATGGACCTTTTTCTCCCCTAGTCTCCCTAATCCCACAATGGGGTGTTCCCTCTGTACTTCCTTGCAGCTTGCACTTACGTGCTTGGAGCACAGTTGTACATTGGTTTGGAGACATGTCTGTTCAAATACTTTGCCCAGTTTTCTGAATTATCTTCTTTTGTAGGTGATGTCCTAACCACATGTAACATTCTTACTGGCTTCTCTGCACAGGACAGCATGCTTTGGATGCCTGTCCATGGGCTTTATAGATCTGCCCCTCTAGCTTCTTAAATTTTAGTTTAATTGTGTGGTTGAGTGTGTGCACACATGCGCACTCTGAGTGTGCGGCAGGTGCCCAAATAGTACAGGAGAGAGCATCCAATCCCTTGGAGCTGGAATTACAGGTGCTTGTGAGCTGCTAGACTTGGGTGCTGGGAACTGAACTTGGGTCCTCTGAAGAGCGAGAATAGCAAGTGCTCTTAACCACTGAGCCCTGGCATGCATCTTTAAAGGAGTCTTTCTCACATAGGAGCCCGACAATGGAATTCCTAGGTCCACTGTCCCCTCCTTCCCTCTTTTGGAAACAGGATCTCACTGTGTATCCCAGGCTGGCTTCAGTGTTTGGCAGGCTCCGTGCTGCAGCCTCCCAGGGACTGGAGAACAGGCATGTGGCAGTACACTTGACTCCAATATTTATTCATTGATTTATTTAGACAGCAGGTCAAGTATCTCAGACTGGCTTTGAACTCACCATGTAGATGAAAATGGTCTTGAACTTCTGACCTCTTGCTTCCACTGTTGGGTGCTGGTATCATAACTGCACAGCACTGGGCCTGGGGAAAGAGCTCAGCGGCTAATAGCACTGGCTGCTCATCCAGAGGACCTGGGTTCAATTCCCAGCGCCCACATGGCAGCTCACAACTGCCTGTAACTCCTGCTCTAGGGGAGCCAACACCCTCACACAGACATACATGCAGGCCAAACATCAATGCACATACAATACAAATTAATAAATGATTAAAAAACAAAAAACAATGGACAGCACCGTGTCTAGTTTTATGGGATACTAGGGATTAAACCCAGGACTTCAAGCATGCCAGACAAGCACTCTTACCCACCGGGGTATGTCTCCAGGCCTTCCACCAGTCTTTACGATTGTCTAACATGAGTCAGGCACCATGCACATAGACCCTGTGGGCTGTGAGCTGCCTGGTGTCTGCCCAGCTTGGAAGGGCACTCTTCAGAAGCTGTGGGATGCTGGTAGCCATGGGCTGCCATGTTAGATGGTTGATGCATATGGAGCCCCAGTGCAGACAGTCCCCCAAGTGACCTGATCCTGAGTGCTGAGGCCAAGGCTGCCTGTTCAACTACACAGTTCCAGGCCCTCGGTGATTTTGGCACAACTCAGACCCAGTGACCAGTTAAGGAACTTGCTACCTTTCCTTCTAACAGACTTTCAAATGTAGAGTCAACTAATTTTTTCCAAGAGCTCAGGATACGGGAGTTGTAAATTAAAGAAGTTTGACCATGAATAGACGAGAACAGCAACCGACTTGAGCTTTGACCCTCATGGTTCAGGAGACTCAGGGACAGACATTTGATGGGGTTGGTTCTTCTTTGGGGACCTCTCTAGAGTGTAGGTGGGGCATATTCGGGAGGGACGAGAGCAAGGATGGAGGTGGAGGCTAGGGAGGAAGGCTCTCCCTGGGGGTAGGTGCCAAGTGTGGCTGGCGTGGGCCAGTGCGGCAGAAGAGGAGGTGGGAAGGGCCCCGATCTCAGATGTGATCTGAGGCTGAAACAGTGGAGTGACTGGATGTGGGGTGTGGTGAGGACTGGCAGAAGCTCGGCTGGGAAGGGAGGGGTCTAAGATAGAGAGCTACTTCCACAAGAGGTGGGGGTAGGAGCTCAGGTATCTGTCTGTCTTTGGGCCGAGAAGGCAGAGACAGGTGGGAGGTGTGTTCTGGGGATGGTCAGAGTTACCATACATGCCTCAATGCCCAACTTAGAAGCCTCAAGCCACATGCGGCCTCTGAGTACTGGAAATGTAGTTAATGGGACTGAGACATGCTGTCAAGCATAAAATATGCTTTGGATCTCAAAGGTGTAGGATGGCAAAGGGGGAATGCTAGCTCCTTAGTGATTCTTATGCCCATCACAAGTTGAGATGATAAGATTTCAGGTACATTCATTTAAAGAGTGTTTAAATTATTTCATGTTTAAAATGTGGCTATCAAAACATTTTGGTTGGGGCTGGGGAGATGGCTCAGTGGATAAAGCTCTTGCTATCGAAACTTGAGGACTGGAGTTCAGATCTTCAGCAGGCCCACACAGCTGGGCACCACAGCACACATCTGTAATCCCAGCAAGCCTGTGGCGAGAGGGAAAGAAGACAGGAGAATCCCAGAAGCCTGTGGGCCAGCTAGTCAGGCATATACACCAGGGGACAAGAGACCCTGTCCCAAACAAGGTGGGAGGCCAAGAGTGACAACTGAGGTGTCCTCTGATCTCCACACATGCCGTGGCGTGTGTCCATCTGTACTCATGGATGTCTGCTTACATACACGTGAACACGCACACACAGACACACATAGACACATACCACACACATCATACAGCCACATAAAAAGTGAAAAAAATTCATCTACCTGAACCATATTCTTCTTGGACAGCAGTGGTTTAGATAGTTACTCAGGCTGTAAGCCAACAAAGTCACACTGGGAATGAGTCAAGTAGAGGCCCAGGGTCAGCGGGGGAGGGGTGGGTGGTGGGTGGGACGGAAGCAGAACAGAAATAGGAGTCTAGAAGCCCCAGAAAACCCAGGTAGAGAGGGCTTTGGGGAGGGGGTGTGGCCACCCCATAAAATGCTGGTAGGGGTGGGGTTGAGGGTTGGGAATTGGCCATTGGAATTAGCAGTTCTCAGTCATTGTGGCACACACCTATAATCCCAGCACCTGGACGGTGGAGGCAGGAGGATCAATAGTTTAGGGCCAACCTTGGCTACATAGTGTATTAGAAGCCAGCCTAGGCTATATAAGACCACATTTCATAACCAGCTGGCCAATCAACAAACAAACAAAACAAAACCAAAATAGAAGGAAATCCAAAATGAAGCAAAAAAGTTAAATTAGCAGCTGCAGAGGGCACTGTATACGGGGGCACCCTGGAGTTCCTGCTGCGCCAATATTGGACATGTAACATATAACATAGAAAGGTGGCCTCTGCCTTCCTGGGGCTCATGAGCTGAGTCCAGTCACCAGGGGTGGGGGCAGAGGAGCAGTAGAAAACAGGAGAGCCCGGAGGTGCCAGAGTTGGGACCCAGTTCTGAGGGCTCAGACATAATCCTGACCACATCCCTGGGACCCAGCTCCACCCTCAGTCAGCAGGCAGCGGAGAAGCAGAAGGAACACAGCCAAGAAGTCTTGCAGTGGCTTGAGCAAAGTGCATGGTCGAGCCATGGCCTGGGGTGAACAAGGCTCTGAGTTCAATGCACAGCACAGGGAGGGAGGGGAGAGAGGAAGGGGGGAATGGAGGGAGGGAGGAAGGGAGGGGGAAGGGAGGAAGGGAGGAAGGGAGAGATGGATGGAGGGAGGGAGAGAAGGAGGGAGGGAGGATGGGAGGAAGAGAGAGATGGATGGAGGGAGGGAGAGAGGGAGGAAGGGAGGATGGGAGGGAGAGATGGATGGAGGGAGGGAGAGAAGGAGGGAGGGAGAATGGGAGGGAGAGATGGATGGATGGAGGGAGAGAAGGAGGGAGGGAGAATGGGAGTGAGAGATGGATGGAGGGAGAGAGGGAGGAAGGGAGGATGGGAGGGGGAAGGGAGGAAGGGAGGATGGGAGTGAGAGATGAATGGAGGGAGAGAGGGAGGAAGGGAGGATGGGAGGGGGAAGGGAGGGAGGGAGGAATGGAGGGGAGGGAGGAAAGGAGAGGGAGGGAGGGAGGATGGGAGGGAGAATAGATTTTCTGGAGCCTGTTCTTTCCTTCAGTTGCTTTACTAACTTGTGTGTTGTGTTGTGTGTGTCTTTGTAGTATATCCACTTGTTAGTGTAGGTATGTTTGTATCTGTTGTGTTTGCTCTTGTTAATGTAGGGGTGTGTGTGTGTGTGTGTGTGTGTGTGTGTGTGTGTGTGTGTGTGTGTGTGTAGGTCAGAGAGAGACATTGGGTATCTTTCCTCCATCTCTCTCTACTTTTCTTTTTAAATTTTTATTTTTATTTTATGTGTTTTGGTGTTTTGCCTGCATGTATTTTTTTTTTTTTGGTTTTTTCGAGACAGGGTTTCTCTGTGTAGCTTTGCGCCTTTCCTGGAACTCACTTGGTAGCCCAGGCTGGCCTCGAACTCACAGAGATCCTCCTGGCTCTGCCTCCCGAGTGCTGGGATTAAAGGCGTGCACCACCACCGCCCGGCAACCTGCATGTATTTTTATGTGGACCATGTGCATAGCTGGTACTTCTGGAGGTCAGAAGGGGGCATCAGATTCCCTGGAACTGGAATTACAGGTGGTTGTGAGCCATCATGTGGAAATCGAACCCGGGTCCTCTGCAAGAGCAGCCAGTGCTCTCAACCACTGAGCCATCCCTCCAGCCCCTGCCCTTTTATTTTTGAGATAGGGTCTCTCACAGAACCTAAAGTTCATCAATTCAGTTAGGTTGACTGGTTAATGAGCCTGAGGGATCTGCTTGTCCGTCCTGTGTCTGTCCATGTGCCCTCTGCCCCGCGCCCCCACCAACCCCGTGTGTGCCCCCCCATCCTGGGATTATAGACAGGAGCCACTATGCCGGGCCTTTTCTTTTCTTTCCTTTCCTTTGGGGGGGCTCCGGGGCTGGAGAGCTTGAGAGTCAATCTTGCTGCTCTTGCTGAGGACCAGATTTGATTCCCACTCACACAGAAGCTCACAAACATCTGTAACTGTAGCCCTGGGGGGAGCCCAATGCTCTGTTTTAGCTTTCACAGGCATGGCCTGCACGTGGTACAAAGCTATGCAGACAAAGCACCATACACATAAAATGAAATAATGTTTTAAAAGGTGGGCTTTGGGAATCTGAACTCAGGTCTCTGTGCTAGTGTGGCTGCACTTTACCCAGGGAGCCATCTTCCCAGATCCAGAATCTGTTCCTAGTACCCAGCTCCCTGACCCATGCATTATGGGGACAAGGGTAGTTACACCAGGCTCCTCTTTGTGATGGATGGAAGCTCTTGGGTCTCAGAGGCCATGTTCCATGTGGTCCAGCAGCACCCAGAAGCTGAGCTGCCTCAGGTGACCTCTTCAGTTCGCTCCTGTAAAATGGAACCAATGAATTTGGGGCAACATCATATTAGGGACCAAGGCATATAAACCGCCAGACACAGAGTCTGGGATGCGCAACGAGACCTGTATCTCCGCATGAGCTTTAGATACTGACTGCATAGGGAGTGTGCACACGGAAATTGGACATGGCTCCCCTGGGGAAAGGGAGGGTACTGGGGCAGGCCCAGCCACAGGACCCCTTGCCCAGCATCCTCCAGAGCTCTGAGCCCTGCTCTCTGTGTCCCTGAAGCGTGGGCACAATTCCTGGCCCCTGCCATCCCCTTCTGCCTCCGACTGTCCCTTCCGCCCTGGATAAACAGCACCTCCATCCATCCGCCTCCTCATCCCCTCACGCTTCACCAGAATTAAATTCATCATTCATTTTTTATGGTTTATACATAGTGTAATTTATGTTTTCAAATATATTGAGGTCACAATTTAACAGAAAAAAAGTATTTCACATTGAAATTGAAGGCATGTGTGTTCCATTAAATGGGGATGTTTGGGATAATTTTAAAAGGCTAAAAGTAGTAGAAAGTAACATTAAAATAAAATTTGAGAGATGTAATTACCCCTAATCGCACCATAAAATAATCAATACCACATTCCATTATTTCTGACTTCCCTAGTTATAGCTTTTTTTGTTAAGCTCTTGAATATTGATGAGGTGAAAGGGTCGTGTCTTCTGGCGGAGGTCTGATGGAGGTGGAATTAAGGTAGTGTCTTTTCCCATTAGCCAGGGAGATGGTGTCCGTGGATCTGTCTTAGCTACAGGACAGGGCAATGTCAGGCATGCTGGTTTCCCAGTCAGGGGTGGGAGATGGGGGTTTAGGGGTTGAGGGGATGGGGGGTGACCCAGCTCTTCTGACTAGAACATGTGTGTGGGGTGTGGGGGTGTCTGAGCTGCATTTCTGGAGCCCACTGTGAGGCTCAGTGGCCTGAAGTCACCAAGGAGCAGAGGTCGAATCTGTACCCAAGCCTGCCTGTGCCGCCTCCCCAGCTTCTGGTGTAAGGGTGATCTGAGACTCAGGATCCCCACAGGAGAGTACAGGGGTTCTGAATTCACAGGGTGTCCCCAGCCCGCCCCCTGCTGATTTAATGTTGACCTTGAGGATGCTGTCACTAGCTGCAGTGGGGCAGGGCTAGCTAAGAAAAAGAAAAACTGCAAAACCCTCTGGTCCAGAGGCTGCTGGCCAAGAGTGTTTGCTGTTCTTCCAGAGGACCCAAGTTTGGTTCTCAGCATCCCAACCACATGTAATTCCAGCTCCAGGGAATCTAACACCCTCTTCTGGCCTCCAAGAGCATTCACATATGTGCCCTCAGACACACAAGTTCAGACACAAAATTAAAAACAGACAGGCTGAGCCGGGCGGTGGTGGCGCATGCCTTTAATCCCAGCACTCGGGAGGCAGAGCCAGGTGGATCTCTGTGAGTTCAAGGCCAGCCTGGTCTACAGAGCAAGATCCAGGAAAGGAGCAAAGCTACACAGAGAAACACTGTCTGGGGGTGGGGGGACAAAAAAAAAAAAAAGCAAAAAACCAAACCAAAACAAAAAAACAGACAGGCTGATCTATAAAGATCATTGGGATAGGTAGCCCCAAAGAAGCCAGCGGAACATTAAGTATGGTTATGGTTCCCACTTACATAAAAGGTAGTTCAGACACTTATACACGTACATAAACAATAGAATAATTTTTTTGAAAACTCAACAAACTTCTGGTTCTCTGTGGGAACAGCTAAGAACTTTCACCCCCCACTATACAAGGGGGTCCCCTTCTGAGTCTTCATGTTCCCGTTGGTGATGTGGGAATGACCGGATTGCCCCCAGTGAACTGCACAACCTCAGGAGTTAACGGTAGCACCCTGCCAGGCATGTGGGGAGAAAGCCGGGGATAGCCACGAGGCTGCTGCTGGTGGTGACTTAGCTGTCACGTCTCTCCTCTGGCCTCAGTTTCCCTATCTCTAAAATGCTCCTGGGTGGGACATTTAAACTGGATAGCAGCAGGCCACGTGCCCCTCTGGTGGATTGCAGAGTAGAGGAGGTTCCACACATGCCCCACTGTGAGAAGTGAGGTCCATCTGGCCCGGGTCGTAGCCTCGGAGCACAGCTCTATGTCTGAACACACTCTTCCTTCCCACCTCAAGGAATGTGCTGCTTCTAGGCTTCAAACTGGATCCCCGAGAAGGGTCTACAGGGGCCCACCCGCCTAAGGAGAGCACCAGGGGTCTCCCAGGCCTCTGAGCCGGGTCACTTCTGCCCAGCACATAGAGACATCTTCATTTCTTGCTGCATGCCAGTTATTCACCAGAATCTAGGCAGATCCCTCCCTGTGCCCAAAACGTGACCCCCCTGGTAGTGGAGCTGTGCACGGGAGTCCAGTGGTTGGAACAATACAAACGTCCACCCACAGAGGGTAGTGAGACAGCAGTGGAATACTCTTCATCCACGAAAAGGACCAGAGTGTGTGATGCACACCACTACTACCTGAAGTTCAGAGACCAAGAAAGGCTCAGTTCAAAGGCTGGGGTGGAGGAAACACTTCAAGTGAGCCATACAGACAATATCTGCCAAGATGGAAGGCTTCCAGGTGCTGGGGGCTGGGGAAGCGGGGAGTGGTTGCCTAATGGGCACATGGTTTCCTTCTGAGGTGAGGAGAAACTTCTGGAACTAGGTGGCTGCACACCCTGTCATGTGCTCAGTATCTTTCAGCCATTCACTTTGGCCACACAAGTGTATTTTGCCACAATAGAAGCAATGTTTTAAGAGTCAGAACATCTTGGGGCCCAGGGGCTTGTTGAGAGCTCAGCTCCAGCTCTGTGGGGGTACTATGCTCACCACAGGATCTCAGAAGCCTGGGACCCAGGGACTCTGAGGCAGCTCACTCTGTGTCATTACCATGAATAATAAACAACGGAGTGTGTTTTTAAAACTTTCCTAATAGAGATTCCCAAGCAGTAACACAGCTACTTAGATTACCCACTGGTCCCCTAAAGATACTGACACCAGAGCAGGGTGGGCCTTGATGGGGGTTGGGAGGGCGGGTGTGCCCAGGGCTGGATGCCCCCTGGCACTGAGACAGTGCCTTCTGCCTCCGGCTCCATT
Source organism: Peromyscus californicus insignis (assembly GCF_007827085.1). Taxonomy (NCBI): domain Eukaryota; kingdom Metazoa; phylum Chordata; class Mammalia; order Rodentia; family Cricetidae; genus Peromyscus; species Peromyscus californicus. The sequence continues at coordinate 9,077,838 of NW_026294573.1, forward strand.
CCTCACTTTTGCTCAGGGGCACCAGGAACAAGGGTCAGCGAGAGTTCTTGCTAATGCTCTGGCCCCTTGCCTCAGTTTCTCACACCCCAATCCCCATACTCAGGGACACAGGAAGGAGACACTAGTCTGATTGCATCCTAGTATCTCAGACAAAAAGCCAGCAGAGGTCTGCCCACATTGTCTTGTCTCAGAGGTGCTGTGACTGTGCTAGGGACAGACTTAAGGAGCCCCAGTAGAGACACAGCCACCAGGGATTTGACCCCCTCAAAGTCACTCTGTCTTTTCTTCTTATGTTTTGTGAGCTTCTTGGCGAAGACTGGCAGTCACAAATTCAAACCCTGGGGTCACAAAGACTGTTGCCTGGAGAATGTCAAGCATGGGAATCACTAGCCTTGAGAGGAGGCCTCAGTTTCCCCTGTAAGGAGGGCAGTGAGTGCTAAGTTGAGGCTGGGGAGGACTGTGGGAATGTGGCTGACATCTCAGGACGGTGACAGTATTATAGAACAAGGGCCTAGGCTGTGTGGTCTGGCTGGGTCCACAGGCCAAGACATGGTTGGAACCTGTGCCCCACCAAGTTAGAAGTAGACTGGGTTCTGCTCACCAAGACCTCTCCTGGCATCATGCTTGGTCTGATAGTCCCCTCAGCAGCCCATTTTAAAGACAAAAACCCTGATGTAGGTCTAGAGAGGCAGACAGTTTGTGGAACCCGAAAGCACTACTTTCTGACTGCAGAGTCTTTGCTTTTAAACACTATGAAAGGGCTGAACTGAGGGGTCAGGGTGCTTCGGGACTCCGAGCAGGGTCTTTGCAATTATACCTTTGTCTGGGGTGAGGAAACAGACCCATGTGCTTCCACAGGGCTCAGCAGCAGACCTGTTTCATCTCCAGCCAGTCATTTCCTCCCCTTGTGTCTCAGTTTCTCCATTTCCCCTTTCAGCTTATTTAATTAAAATTGTTTGTACGTGTGTATGTATGTATGTATGTACGTATGTATGTATTAGTGTGTGTGTGTGTGTGTGTGTGTGTGTGTGTGTGTGTGTGTGTGTGTGTCTGTCTGTGCGTGCACACCTGCGGTGGCATGCATATGAAGGTCAGAGGACATCTTTTGGGATGTCTTCTTCTCCCGCCATGTTGGCCCTGCGTATCAAATCAGGTCCTCAAGCTTGGTGGCAGCCACCTTCACTGAGCCGTACTGCGGGCTTAGCTTCCCCATTTCCAAGTGCGGAGTAGAGACTAGACGTCTTTAAGGTCTCTCTGAACACTGGCATCCATTCACTCTCTGGCCCTTCTCCTCCTCCCCCTCCTCCCCACTCTCCTCCCCCTCCTCCTCTTCTTCCTTCCCTCTTAATCCCCCCTCCTCCTCCCAGTGCTGACCCCTATGACACAGCTTTGCCAACAGCTTCAGACACATCTGGCAGCCACTTCAAGGGCAAGAGGACAATCCACCCCTGACAAGGGGCAGACAGCCGGCTCAGGATCTCGGGGCTGGGCCTGCTGTACCATCCCCCCAATATTCCCGTTGTCCCCCTTCGCTTTTGTCCAGAGGCCTCTGACCCCCTCCACACCCAGTGAGCCCTGTGCCAGCCTCTGCCTGCCCACGACCCACTGAGACGTATCTGACAGCATAATAAGCAGGCTCTTCTAGGGAACTTCGGAAATGGAAGGGAGGCCATTAGGAAATTTACATTTGCGAATATGATGTTTAATTAGCAATACCAATAAATTAATAGGAGAATCTTGCTGCGGTTCGGGGTTCATAAAACACCAGTCTCAGTTAGCAGAAGGAGAAAGCAGCAGCCCAGGCTGTCTGAGGGGAGAGGATGGACTGTTCTGGGTCACCGCCATCACAGGTGTCCTGTATCCCTGGTGCTCACCACCCATCTCCTGCCCCCAGTATATACTCAGGTGGAGTGCAATGTTGAACGAAGCCACCATGGGCCGTGGAGTCCACAGGGTCTGAATTCATGTCCTGCTTCGGCCAATTTCTCGGTGAAGAAACCAGTTAGCCTTGGTACCCCACGTCCTTCTCTGTCAAATAGGGACAATGATGATAACATCCTTCTTGTAGGGCTGCGCCGATGTTGCAAGGGATTAATGAGGCTAAGAGCACACAGAGCAGAGAGAAGCTGGTACAAAGTAAGTGTTCATATCAGGCTGCTGCTTCTGCTCTAGTTATTATTAATGGGATAACGAATGGGGTACACCTGGTGGTGGAGGGGAGGGCTTGATAAACACTAAGTATGATTGGCTTTTAAGTCTTTCCCCAATCTACCTGGCTTTTCGAGGCTCCTGGACTAATCACCCTGAGGTGGTCGCCCGGGACGGCCAGTCTGATGACCGGATTTGGTCTCAGGGATTTTCTGCTTCTCTTTTGGGGTTCCTGGCTTGACTTAGGCAGAAGCTCTGGGTGGTTTATTGCCATGTCTCTCAAGCACACACAGGATGCACAGGAAGGCAGCTGCTCCCCACGTTGCTGACCATCCATGGCTCCCAGCTGCTCTCACTCAAGGGGCCTTGGAGATGGTTAAACCAGTAAAGGCGCTTTCTCAAACTTGAGGACCTGAGTTCAGACCCTGGGACCCGCACGGTAGAAGGACAGACTGACTCCCACAAGTTGTCCTCTGACCTCCACATGTGTGCTGTGGCTCTCGTGTGGGCAGACACATACTGGATAAATAAGTGAAACAATGTGACAGCGACAGAAAGGTCCCAGTCCGTTCCTCCTCAGCTCTGCTCCCACGGCCACCCATTTCCCACCGTTGGGATGCCAGGCTTCCCAGCCCGCCCCCCACCTCAGCATGCCAGCTCCACCCTGCCTCCAGGCCCCTGCACATGTGTACCTCATCTTGGAGTGTCTGTTTTCAGTTGATAAACTTCTGCTCCTTCCCCAAGGCCCAGCCTCACCAAGTCCCCCACATCTCCAAGAAGGAATTAAAGTCAGCTGTGGGAGCCCGTGAGATCTGTAGCCACTGGCCCTCCTTCTCCTCACCCTTCTTCTCATTCCCATGACCAGGGACTTGTTGGGCCCTTCCTCTGATGACTCAGACCTCTCAGTTTCTGTGGGTCCTGGAAGACCCTGCCTGGCTGATTCCTCAGCTTCTGTGTCTTCTTCTCTCAGCTCTTGGGTGTCTATATCCAGGTCGTGGCTTCCTAGGACCAGGCCTTCAATTTCCTGTGTGTCCAAGGAACAAATCCTGCTCTCTCTGAATGGGTGACTAAAGGAATAAATCAGGGAGTGGGTTTAAATGTCACCTCCTACGAGAAGCCCTCCCTGACTCACCTGGCTTTGCTTGTAACCATTACACGCACTTGTCTGTCTCTTCTTCTTCGACCCATCACCAGACTTTCAGCTCTTAAGACAGAGACCTGTTGTTTTGTTTACTGCTGCTTCCTGGCACCTGTCCTGGAGACTGTCACATTGGTATGCTAATAAGTATTCCCTGGGTAAGTGGATGAATGAATGAATGAATGAATGAGTAGATGAATATTGGGATGAATGAGGGGGCAAATGAATGAATGAACAGAGAAAGGAAAGAATGAATGGATGTGATTATGAATGCCAATACAGGGGCTAGAGACACAGGACAGTTTTTTTCTGAGCCCTGGTCCCCACCATGAACTTGTTTCCCCAACTGTTTATTCTGTTGTATAAAGTGCACAGGAAACATGATAATAATTAAGGCAGACACAACAACAGGTAATTAATTGCATTTCCCAAATTTGATCCATGCATATGAATGAATGGGAGGTCACAGATTAGGTCGGTTGTGCAGGAAACCCCCATGCTCTTACTCTCAGGATCAGAGGTGGCAGGTCTCAGCTCCTGGAGGCTGGTCCCCAGAGAGCCCATCTTCCCACTGCGTGGGGCTTTAGCTCCCTGGGTCCCAGGTGGGAGGGAGGATTAAGGAAGGGCTCTGCAGGGAAGCTCAGTGGCAGAGATGCCCTCTGGCACTTACAGCCACAGGAAGTTTCTGATGGTGACGCTGTGGCCACTAGTTTAGCACAGGGGAGGGACTCAAGGCACTGACTGAAGGAGGAGGCCCAGGTGCTTGTTAAAAAATGTGGAAGCCAGAGATGGGGGCACAGACAGGGGATGTAGCGCCGTTGGCAGAGTGCCTGCCTATGAAGCTTGAAGGCCCAGGTTTGGACCTCAGCACTACATAAAAAGAGATGGTCGTGCACCCCTGTAATCTCAGGTTGGGATGGGAGGTGGAGGCAGGAGGATCAGAAGTTTGTCTGAGAGAGAGAGAGAGAGAGAGAGAGAGAGAGAGAGAGAGAGAGGAAATAAGATAAGGGTGCAGAAGTTGGAATCCTTGCATGGATATTCAGATTCTGGGGTTTGAGTGGGACCCTCGTCTGAAGTGTAAACAAGCCCCAACATGCAGGAGATGCCGAAAGCTCTTTCGGGGAGTCTTGGACAGGCACTCAGATGCCAGAACTAGAGCGTCCTTTTCTGTGCCATTTACCCGCTCCAAAAGAGTAGCCCTGGTGCCTGGGGCAGTAGGCACAAAGAGTCTAGATGAGCTCTGGGTGACTGGAGGATACAGAGAGACACCTGCCCTTGCTCAGGCCCCAGCAATCTGACATTAGTTATGCCGACCAGAAGAGCTTTGGAGAACGGAGGCAGTACAGGGTAAGCTTCCATGAGTCTTTGGCTCACCTCTCTGCTAGGAAAATGTCACCTCCTCCAGGAAGGCTTTTTAACCCACAATCTCCTTTTGGATGGGCTGCGTGTCTGCTTCCGCTACCCGTGACTCTTGACTTGTGTCCTGTGTAAATGGGCTGGCTCCTCCCTTTCGTCAGCACGGAGTTGTAGAGCCCCTCCATTGCCTCGGAGTGGGCTGTGACAATGACCAGGCAGCTGGCAAGAGTTGGGGACCCAAGCCGGGCGGTGGTGGCGCACGCCTTTAATCCCAGCACACGGGAGGCAGAGGCAGGTGGATCTCTGTGAGTTCGAGGCCAGCCTGGTCTACAGAGCGAGATCCAGGAAAGGTGCAAAGCTACACAGAGAAACCCTGTCTCGAAAAAACCAAAAAAAAAAAAAAAAAAAAAAGAGTTGGGGACCCAAAGTGAGCACAGAGCTCTGTTGTGTCCTTTTGATCTGCCCTCTGACTCCCACTCCCCAAGGACATCCCTGTACCTGTGGTCATGGGCTCACCCCTGTGACCTTCAACCACTGACGCAGGGGCATCGGTGGGCAAATATCCAGCTCTCCCGGGGACAACCTGAGTGTATGCTCTGCAGTTCCCTGTTGGTCCCTCGACATGTCAAGACTGCTCACTGACACACCGTGCCTCTCGCCACCCAACACTCTCACTGTGTCTTTCACAGTCTCTCTCTCAAAGAAATACCCCCAAACCCTCAGACTGCTTTTGGGAAAATCCAAACTAAAAAAAAAAAAAAAAAAAAACAGGGTCATGGTGGTGGCTCACGCCTTTAATCCCAGCAAAGGTAAAGGCAGGTGGATCTCTGAGTTCGAGGCCAGCCTCGTCTGGAGAGCAAGTTCTAAGACAGCCAGGGCTACACAGAGAAACCCTGTCTCAAAACAAAAACAAAAACAAAACAAAACAACAACAGCAGCAGCAGCAAGTTACCATACCCTGGAAAGGGAAATGTCATAAACTGGAGCTTACGACAAGAATTAACTAAGAGGACCCTAGAGTCATTGCACAAAGCCCCGTCACACCCGAGTCCCCAGTAGCCCTCACAATGCCAATGATACAGGTATTATCCTGCTCTCCATCCCCGTTTGGGAGGTCAATTTCTCAGTCAAGACAACAGGGTAAAGCAAAAGTGAACAGTCTGTGATCCAGGTCACACTTGAAAGAATGAAATCCTAAGTCCAAGGTTGCTGAACGGTTGTCACATGTCACCATGGCCATGGTTTCCTTATGAGGTAAAACTATTTGGAGGTAATTTGGGACTGTGTGTTTCCTGTGGGTCCCACTTTGAATATTTGCCATCAGTCTGGGCCCCCCCAGGCAACTGTGTTTACAACCCAAGTTCTCTCTGAGGCACAGGGCTTGCAGCCAGGCTCCAGGCTGGGGCTGGTCTCTTAGGGAGGGTTTTAGGATACAACACTGTCTGGGTAGGAGGGTAGAGTTCCCGTTCTGTGGAGTTAGGCTCACATCTCAGCAGGGTGATATGGAGGGAGCCAGAGACTGTCTTTTTGTACCTTGCCTCTTTTGTCTGCTTGCGGTTCTGATTTGCAGAGTTGCTGGGACTGGAAGTCCCAAGTCAGTGCAGCAGGCAGAAGTCACTTAGGTCCGGGCCCCCACACCACCCTGTCACCCCTCCCTTCTGGCTTACTGAAGCTGGGTGTTGGGTCAGGTGACGGCAGTGACTGGAGTAGATGAACTGGCATTAGAAAGGCCACGGGAATGTGGGGCAGTGGGGATGGTAAATGACACGTGGGAACTGGCCTCCTTAATTACCTGCCTGTGACTACACCAGGAACCCTAGGGATCACAGGCATGTTGGGGGACATGCTAGGAGAAGGGGACTTTCTCTGGATCGTCACCCTCCACAGGGTCCTCTGCCCCGGTGACATCACTAGGTAAACCTACCATGGAGATTCATTTGTCTCCAAAGGAGAGCATACTTTCAGGGCCCTTCTCAAATGTCAAATGCAGATGCACACACACACACACACACACACACACACACACACACACGTATATGTGACATGTCGTATATGTGATATATTAATATGTGCATATAGTGCACCTTTTTGTTTGCTTTGTAAAGACTTCTTTATTTTTATTATAGGTGCACGAGTGTTTTGCCTGCACGTGGGTGTGTATATCACATGGGTGCCTAGTGCCTGAGGAGGCCAGAAGAGGGCATTGGATCTTCTGGAACTGGGATGCAGATGGTAGCGCGATATCACGTGTGTGCTGAGTCTAACCCAGGTCCTCTGCAAGAGCAGCAAGCCTTCTTACCTGTTCTCCAGCCTACCTTTCCTGTTTTGCCATGGAGGGAGAGGCAGGGTTTCACGATGTAGACCAGGCAGGCCTCGAATTCATAGAGATTCTCCTGCCTCTGCCTGCGAGCGCACACCCCACTGCATCTTTTTAACTTAAGAAGAACAACTTTATGATTTTTTTAGTGTTCAAAAGACTGGATTTCATTACGACGTTTTCATGTATATATGCCGTTGTACTTTGCTCCACCCTCCTCCACATCCCAGTCTTATTCCACAGCGACTCGGAAATACTTGTGAAATTGTTTGCACTCCTTTGAATTAAGGAGTTGTCCAGGCTTGCCCTTCTCACCTGGAGGCTTGCCCTTCTCCCTGGAGGCTGCACTCCAGGCTTAGCCCAAGCCCAGGTTCAGAGGCCCTGTAGGTGCCAGGCTTCCCCATCCCACCCCACCCCACACAGGACCTCACGCTCGGCGCGCTCCCAGACTCTAGCAGTTTCTCTTTCTGCTCAGCCTTGGGGTGATGGAAAGCTCGTGCCCGGTTCTGGAGGGAGGCGGGTGGCGTGTGGACCCGGGACGCGAAGCTAAGGCTGCAGGACCGGCTGCCGTGGGGGCCTCCCGGGCCGTGTTGCGCGCTGCCCGCGGCCGCCGGTAGGGGGCGCCTTGGTCATGCATTATTCATCGGCAGCCCGCGTCGCTCGCCTTCCCCCGCGCGGGCTGCGGGCTGCGCGGAGGAGCGGGAGCGCGGAGCCTTCACAATATTGTGGCAGCTTCGCGGATGACGGCTGCGGGGAGGCGGGGGGCGCAGCCTGGGGCGGCGGCGGGGGCGCGGGCGCGGGCGGGGAGCGGTCCCGGGTGGGGGCGAGGAGGGGCTGGTTCAGGGCGAGGGCAGAGCCTGCAGCATCCGTCTGTACGTCCAGGCGTTCTCTTTCCACCCGTCAAGTCAGCCAGCACTAGGGAACATCTGGCCGGGGCGGGCGAGGTCTAGGGGACGCGATGGCGAACAAGGTAGGCCTGGTCCCCATCCTATCAAAACTTCATCTCCAAGTGGTCAGGAAGACAAATTTAAAAGCAAGCAGACAATCCCGATAGTCCCAGGTAAGAATGCACTGTATGAGAACACCACGGGCACCGTGGGATAGAGAGGGCTTCTGAGAGGTGACATGTGCAAAGAAAGACTCGGGTGGCAAGGATAAACCTGACTTTGAACACTCCATCCTCTGGCGTCTCTTCCTGTCTCACCCCAAGGCCTCCTAGGATCGCACGGAAATCAGCTCCCCCGGTCCTTAACTCACTCAGGAAGTCTGGGGGGCTTTGAGGAGACCTGGATGGGGCATGAATCCAGACTATGGGGTTCCTGCCTTAGCCACTCTCCGGAGTCAGCTTGGGACGGTGGCGTCTGGGCCATCTCAGCTCTCAAGGCGCCCACCTCTTATTCTGCTCTAGGGGAGGGGGTGGGGAGGGAGACACGGAGGGCGTGGGCTCAGGGTCACCAGCAGTATCAGGTTTCCTTTCACTTGTACAAAGACTCGTTGACGCCTGAGCACATCAATACCCTAATGACAGAGAGGCACTGGGACTCCAGACCGGCGCCCCGACCCCGCCGCCTCCCCTCCCCTCCCCCTCCCCTCAGGGCCCATCTTCCTCCTCTTCTGTGCCTTCTCAGTCTCCTATCTGTTCCCCCTGCCTTCTGTCTGTCCCCCTTCTCCTTTCTCCTTCCTCTTTCCTCCTCTTTCTGAGTCCTCGTGTCTTCCTTTCTTCCCCCCTCTCTCCTCTTTTCTTCTTGGGCGTTTTTTCTTTCTTTCCCTGTCCCTCCTCACAGTTACTGCGCACACACCACCTTACACCCTGCAGCTTCAGACCCCAGCTAGGCTCTCTGGTTCTTCTGTCGCTCCAGACACCTTGAGGCACCAACTTCCCCAAGGCTGGGCCTTTGTGATGGTGGTACCTGAGCAGAGGTGGCTCAGTTTTCATCCTGCAACCTCTGCCCTAAAGGCTCCCAGGGAGCTGTCCTTCCACTGCCCCGGGACATGCTGGGGGGTGTAAAGGGCAAGTTTGGGTGCCAGACGCTGCTGAAGAGGAGAGAGTTTTGGGGAGGTTTTTCTGTTTTGTATTTTTTATGACCATATATAATTTCGCATTTCTCCCCTCAGCCTCTGCCTCCTTGGCTCCCAGATGTGTCCCACATTGAAGAATTATCTCTCCTCCCTAGAGTGAAATAAATGCAATCAATATGAGTATTGCTCTCAGGGCCTTGAAATATTACATTAATGTTCCATGTGGTGACATTTTAGCTGGAATTTTCAAATACATTATGATGGTTCAAATTAATATTTATCAGATCAGCTTTTATATTTTGCAAAAGAGAGAGAGGGAGAGAGGGAGAGAGGGAGAAGAGGAAAGACAGAGAGAGCATTATTAAAATACAAAATGCAGATGAAGTCTAAAATCGATGGTCCATTTTCCCAGCACTTTCCAGGGGCTGTCTTTAGCTTTCTGGGTTTGTTTTAAAATTTATTGGTGTTCCAGAGAAATCTATTGGGCTCCCACAGCCCCCTGGCCGGCGTCCCCTCTCCATTCCCTCTTGCAGACTTGGGTCCTTTCCTTTTCTGTCTTTCTCTCTTTATTATCCTGAAATGTAAATTACGACATTAGCCCAGTCCTTATTTTTTTTTTAAACTCTCCGATGATTAAATCTGCTACACGACATCTTTGTCCTTTCTATAAATTAAATCATCTTGGCTTTGTACCTTCAGCTCGGGGCGGGTGCCACATGGGTGTTGAGGGAGCAGGCCTCTGAAGAGGAGGTCTGGGGGGTCTTGTCCCCTTAGGAACAAGCATTGGGGGCGTTCTGTGGGACAGGGAAGATTTCTCCCAGCTCCTGGTTTCTCTGTAAATAAGAAATGTGGAGTAGAGGGAGGAAGAATAACAACATTTCACTTTATTTCAGTCACTTCCAAACTGATTATTCTGTGAAGTGGAAAATCTGGGCAGATTAATGGTTCAATTCTCTCTTTTCTTTTGCTCCCCCACCCCCGCCTCCTGTTATTTTTTTCCTTCCCTAGTCTTGTCCTATATTTTCCCCCTTTTCAAATTGCATTAAAAATAATTAATGGGGACCATCAAGATGGTTCAGCAGGTAAAGTGTTTGCCATGCAAGCTGGACACCATGAGTTCGATCCCCAGAACCCGAGTAAAGATTGAAAGAGAGAACTGACTCCACAGAGTTGTCTTGTGACCATAGAAAGGTGGTGTCACACACATGCCCACACTCATCACGCACTCAGAATTTTTTAAATTAAAAAATATAATCCGGTATCTTTGGGGACAATGTGCTCCTCGGGAGACACTCCCCACCCTCACCCACAGCGGCTCTGCCAGGAGCAGCGTTAACAGTGCCCACCTCACCCCTAACTTTTTGTCTTTGTAGTTTTTTAAGTCTTCCTCCTTCAAGTTCTGGGTGAGAGAACGGATTGGAATGAGCGCGTTTTTGTCAGGTGCACAAAACTGCACGCACACAACCGCAGCTTATACGCGCCAGCACACACATGCAGTCACGGGGACACCGTAGGACTGACTACAGAAAGCGAGCCACCCTCCTGATTTCCCTCTGTTGCTGATCTGGCCAAAAGAACGACAGGAAACTCAAAAAAGAAAAGGAGAAGGGATCGATTATTCGACCTGTACTTGAACCCGACTGAAAGAGATAAAGCGGAATTTTCAATAGGTCCCCTGCCCTTTTCACCAGGAGGGAAAGAGGAGAAGAAAAACAAGAGATATTTATATGACAGCAGCTGCTGGAAATAGCATTTCAGAGCCATTAAAAAAAAAAAAAGGCAAAACGAAACTCAATGGGAAAAAAAGCAAGGGACTCCTCCTCGCCTGCTCCCCAAAAGGCGAGGCAGGCAGCGAGCAAGCATCCTCGGCTGAAATGCATGCATGCCTCCTATAGATCTGTTTGAAATTATACTTGTCATTGAGGGGGAATTTATGCTTCTATTGATCTGCAAAAGGAAAATATTAAATGGTTTGGTTTTGATCTTACGATGACCCCAAGGTCAAGGGTAGTAGCAGATTAGTATTCATAGAATTCATCATGGAATTGCAGCCTGCATCCACTTTATGCAAACACGCTCCAAACACGCCTGGTGAAGCAAGCACCAAATGGCCAATGACAAGGAAAAAGCCAGCCGCCCTCCCTCCCACCCCGTGGGGCTCTCCTTCTCCCAGACCCTCGGGAGAAAAAGACAAAACCCGCTAAGGGGCCAGTGGAGGTACAGATGACAGACACCCGAGGCCCTCATAGATTCGCACAAAAGGTGCGCTCCCAGATAGGGAGGGTCAGTGGGTCCAGAGTGCGCAAATGGACACTATAACAAGCGGCTTGAAGAGCCAGAAACCCGAGCCCAAGGGGCCAGGCAAGCAGAAAGGGGTGTCGTACCTAGAGCAGGACATTATGGGAAGGGCAATGACAGACAGGCGCCTGCACACACACACACACACACACACACACACACACACACACACACACAGTGTGCTCACACTCAGCCAATGGAAGCCTGGGTTTCTTGAAGGGGGGAATGTGGAGAGCTCTCCAAGGGTGACATTGCCGTTGCTTCTATGACCACACGCATCCTGAAAGCAAGATCCTGGTAAACGGAGGAAGGCTGGGCAGGCACTCTGCTTCCCCAGAAGGCTGGACAGGCACTCTGCTTCCACAGGCCTTTTCCTTTTTCCCCTCTCAGGCCATGGCCGCTGTGGTTGAGTGTGTGTGTGCCTCAAGAACACTCACTCGTAGCTGGGTGTGAGAGGCAGGAGGTTCAGGAGTTCAAGGTCAGCCTTGACTACACAATGGGTTTGAGGCCAGCCTGGGCTATGTGGGACCCTATTTCAGAGAAGACAACAAGAACAAAAAAGAACCCAAACCAGAGCAACCGCTAACACCCCTGGAGCAGTGTGAAGCCGCTGCCCCTCTCACCTCCCAGTCAGCTTACAAGTGCCCTCTTAGCAGAGTCTGTCCCCAATGTGGGAACATTTGGTCAGGAACAGAGTTACTTGCCAATGCTCTAAAAATAACCCACCAAGTGTATCCCTGCAGTGGCAGGAATTCTGGCTGGCCCTTGTTCTACCGGCTGGTGGGGGGCTGGGAAGGGGATGAGCGCAGGCCTCGGAGGGTGGCTAACGTAATACCTTATTTGCACCCTTATCTCCATTAACACTCATGACAACCTTGTCCAGGCACGACTTGCTGTCTGCCCATAGGATAGATGAGCAAGCTGAGGCTCTGGGTGTGTGTGTGTGTGTGTGTGTGTGTGTGTGTGTGTGTGTGTGTGTGTGTGTCTCAAGCTCCAACTCTGTCCTGAAGCTGAAGTTGTCTTGCTCAACTGCCCTGCTCTAAATGGCTGCCATCTGACTTCACACTTTGCACAAATTACAGGATTGGTCTAGGGTGGAGAGGGAGAGGGGGTTAGCCTAAAGATGGCTCTCTCCCCATTGGAGACCATGGGGAATCTGGGGGCTACAGAGGAGAGCTGAGGTGGTCCCAGCCCTGCCCCCTCATGTCCGCTGAGGAGGCCAGCCTCCTGCCTGTTAATCATGTTTCATTTATATTAGCTTGACTCGATCTACTGTATATTTGAAGTGGATTTAATTTTAGATCACACGCTATGGAAGGGGGCCAGTTTGTTGTAAGGCACATTATGAACACTTTCCATAAGCTGAATATACATTTCCCAGGGACAGATATACGAGCAGCAGCCCCTGGGCTCCTATCTGGGGGAGGGGGGCTCTCTCTCTCTCTCTCTCTCTCTCTCTCTCTCTCTCTCTCTCTCTCCCTGCTTCACATGGCCTTGAAGGGACCCCTCACTGTACTCTGCCCCGGGAGGGTCCTAGATTTCCCCTACCCAGTATGTTGTTGTCATTGACCTTGAGAGGCTCGTACAAAGAGGGCAGAAACCTAGGCTGCAAAGGTCCCAGGGGCCAGATCCACCAGCTCTGCATCTGGCTTGTAGGAGGTCCAGGGCCCACACTGAGATACACGAGAGCGTTGGATATGGACACAGAAAGGCTTTGGGCCTCCACCTTCAACCTTATGCCCCATAGAGAAGACAGAACTCCAACTGGTCGACTTCCTTGAGTACGCGCAGGCCCTACTTGCCCTTCCCGAACTCCCCAAACCTGGGCTGAGGCAGCTCTTTCCTGGAGATGGGTAATGGGCCTGAGTCTTGGTGCACTAGCCCTGTCCAAGGACGTCAGAGCTAGGAGGTTCTTCTTGAGGCAGCCTGGGATTCCAGACCCAAGAGAGGAAACTGAGGCTGGGGAAAACGGAGTCTGGCTAGGGTCTCTGAGTGAGTTGATAAGGCGCCCACACCCTTACCTGCATTCCACTCTTCATTTCTTGTTTGTTCTCACATGCTAGCCCTGGCTTCGGGAGAAGGTCTGTATACATGTCAGGAGACAGGCCTGCCCCCAGGCTGGGGAGCCACGGATTGGAGCCGTGGACCCTGTACCCTAGCCCAGGGAGCATCCTTCAGGGCACGGCATAGTATTTAAATATGGACAGAGAAAGGTGAAGCTCGGGCCTGAAGCTCTTTACTTCCCTTACCCGGACTGAACGGCCACCTCCATCCCCATCTCAGTGGCCCCCAGTATCCCCTGAGATGCGGGCTTTCTTTCTCCCCAGACCCTCTCCACTCCCATCTTCTCTGTGACTGACCCGTCCCCGGCAACCACCTCTCCACTGGTTACTTCTCAACTGCTCCCATTTCACGGGTCCACACAACCACCATGTCCCCAAGCTCACAGCTCAGGTTGCCAGGAGGCCTGTAAAGGCCTTGCCACACAACACCGAAGAGGCCGGGTTTAACCGAGCATGTGGCCTGGGGTACAGCTCGGAACTAGAGTGATCGCCTATCCTGCCAGAGGCTGAGTTTCACGCCCTTCAGGCCCCAGATCTTCTTTGGACAAAGAGGCTTGCCAGGGAGCAGCCTCGCCCACTGCCCTCTCCGTTTCTCCTACTTCCCCCCCCCCCACCATTTCTTTAGCCCCGTTTCCTGTTCTTTACCAGCCTCATGCCACGAACAAACTTCTACCCCAGGACCTTTGCACAGCCTGATCCCTCTGCTTGGACCTCTGTTTGTCTCATTCTTCCCTGGCCAGCTGTGCCTTAGCCCTTAGGCTCTGCGTTGGCATCCCCAGGGAGACCTCTGTTCACACACACCCTTTCCACTCAAATCTAGATCGAGTTCACGTGTGCTTTTTTGGCCAACCTACAGCCGTGGTGGTGGTGTCCCTAGGACCTCACTTCCCACACTCAGCAGGCAGAATCCTGCATATGTGGCCCTGCCTTTGCTGGGACAGGTAGCTGCTGACACCTCTACCTCCAGTCTTCGCCCCATCCTCACATCCGTCAGTTTCTCCTTCGACAGCACCGAGCACAATACGCCCGTCATCACCCCAGCCCCGCTGGCAGCCTTTCAGAAGTGGCATGCGACGCTGCTCTTATTCATTCTTAATTTAAGGTTTTGCAAGTTGTAATAACCCCTTCCCTCCAAATCACTGGGGACGGGGGGCCTCGACGACAGCCTGGGGCAGGGGAGTTGATGGGTAATTGCAGCACACACACACTGATGGGGTCTGGAGCAGACAATGGAAGCTGGGGCCCTGAGACCTGGCCTTGTTCGTTTCCCAGCATGCCTGGAGGGTGAGAACCAGGCTGGCACTGGGGCCGGGAATCACAGCCAGCTGTATCATTTGTGGTTTCCCAGGAGAAAGGAAGAGAAGAGGGCCGGTGGTCCCAGCCCAGGGGACTTAGGTGGGGACAGATGCCCTAGAAAGTGGGGGACAAAACCTTTTCCTTCACTTCCTCCTGTGCAACCCCAGCCACAGGCTGTTTCCCTCTTCTCTGCAACCAGAAATGACTTCCATGGGAGAGAGAACTGGGGAGTGTGGACGTGGGGACAGGTGGCATGTGAATGCTGGTCCTGGCTCTACAAGCTGTGTGACATCAAACAAGCCTGCAACCTCTCTGAGCCTCAGTGTCTTCCTCTTCAGCAGTCCTGTTCTGCTAGCGCTTGCCCTGGGGTGGTCCTGGTATTGAAAGAAAGCATTCATAGATGTGTCTAACTGCTTCTGAAGAGACTATTTCCCACCGGCGAAGTGATCACCGAAGTCTCCATAACTGTCTGTTCAAGAAAGACATGCCCAGTTTGTGATAAGAGACAGTGGGGGTCCTGCTCCTACAGGATGGAGGGAGGGGCTTGAGGCACATATGTCTCTTCATTGAGAGGCTTTCCCTCTTTCCCTGCTACCAGAAGGCCTCAGTCCCCCTGGGCAGCAATCTCCCACACCAGCAGCCAAACTCATTCCAGCTCATAAAACGTTGGGGGCTGGAGAGATGACTCATTAGTTAAGAGCACTGGCTGCTCTTCCAGAGGTCCCAAGTTCAATTCTCAGCACCCACACGGCAACTCACAACTGTCTATAATTCCTGTTCCAGGGATCCAGTTACTGCATACAGACATATGTGTAGGCAAAACACCACCATGTATATAAAATAAAACAAATAAATTATTAAAAAAAGAAAACGTTGGTTTTCTTGTTGATTCTCCCTTCCCTTCAGACTGTAAGGTTAGTGTACCTGGTGCTGACACATAGTAGGTGTTTGGCAAACATCAGCCCAATGAATGAGTGAGTGGGTGGATATGTGTGTGAGGTTCATGAAGGAAAGTGGAGGCAAAGGGCCTGTTGGGGAGGGACTCAGCTTGGAGACTCTCAGACCCTCCCGAGCTCTGTCCCGGTGTGAGGGCCAGTACACCTGCCATTTACCCACTTGTTCAGGCTTGCTCAGTGTCTTGTCCTATCTGAGTCATAGAGATGGACCTTACCTGCCTCTCTGTAGACGCAGGGGCTGCTGATGGAGATTCTTTCTGAGTATGGGTGAGTGGAGGGTGATTTCCAGCAGGGGCTATTCTAGGCTCCAAGGGCCTCTCATGTCTCAGTAGCCTCCACCCTATACCTGCAGCCGAAGCATTTTAAGCAGATTTTGAGGGTGCTGTGACCTGTGCATAGAATCACAGGAGCCAGGGACATGTTGGCACTGACCCTCCTGTGTCCTGGTCCACTCATTTCCAGGTCACCAGATCTCTTACCAGGGCCCAATAATCTCTGGTGCCCAAGAAAGGTCAGGTTTGTTGTGGTCCATGCCAAGAGGTCTCTGAGCCAGTTCCGCCTGTCCCCGGGGTCAGGTGGGTGGCGCAGGACTTCCAGGGGCCCAAGGGTTACCAGGATATCAATGCTGCCTGCTCTGCTCACACAGTCCCCAGCTGGGGGACACACTGAAGCAAGATTCTCCTTAGGGACTCCAAGAGTGAGGCGGAGGGGAAAAAATAGATCTGACGATGGCATTGATGCCATCCAGTGTGCAGAGGCTATGTGCTGGCCGCTGGTGTTCTGTGACAAAGGCAGAATCTGGGACTCTAGGAGACAGAACACATGGGGGTGTTGTTGTGAAGAAGTGGGGTGCCAAGCCACCTCACCTGCACACATGCAGGAGATGAGAGGGAGGGAGAGAATGTGGGGCCCAGGCGGGGGAGGGGGTCTGTACATTGTGTCTAAAGTAGTTTGGCCAATGCTTGATAATGCAGGTGGAAGCTTGGGGGACAAAGCATCTAGAACTGCAGCCCTCCTCATGTGACTGTCCCCTGTGTCTGTGGTCACATGTGTTGAGTGTGCATTGCATCAGGAGGTGGAGGAGGGCAGGGCTCAGTTTCCCCTCAACTGTCCCCTTGTCTTCCCTGATTGCTTGTTGACTTCTTACTGCCGGGCCTCAAGTTGGCGTGGGGTCTGGTGGTGGGAAGCACGGGCCCTCATCAGGGGCAGGATCTCAGAGCTGTGAGCAACCAAGGCCGAGGCTGGGCAGGCAGGGAAAGTGAGCCATAAAAGGGCTACTTCTCACTGCTGTTCACTTGACACTCTCTACCCAGAAACCACCTGTTCAGCCATCAGTCACCCAAGGAAGACACAGCTTTCCTGAAACTAGGAACTGGACAGAGAGTCCTGGGAGGAGGTGTGTGGGGGGGGAAACGCCTGCCTTGTACCACTTCCAGGGCCCCCCAGGCCCTCCCTGGGCAGGCTGGAGAGTCAGCTCTGGCCCCTGAGAGTTAAAATTAAAACACACCTCTAATCTGGCATTAACCTAGTACATTTGGGGGCCACGAGGGGACAAAAAAGTGGCCACTTTGGTGGTAATAAAGGAACAGCTTGTGCCAAGGGTAAGGACAGGCATGGGGTAGGGGTGGCACTGGGGCTTGGTGGGGCTTGGGGGGCAGGCAGGGCAGCTGGGGCAGGGAGGGACCTGGCTCGGAGGCAGGTCTGGGGCTCTGCCCAGCGGTGGCACCCTGACCAGTGCAGTTCCAGCCATGCCCTGCCGTGCCCCGCCTCGGATGGCTTGTTAATTTCATCCTTTAGCCCGTTTATGGTGTTCCCAGTTGCTGTTGCTTTTATAAACAAGCATTTTGGTGACCTTCCCCTCCGGACATCAGCTCCACAAGAATCCCGAGCCCTGAACATTTATAAATAAGCCTTCTCTCAAGTTCCACAACAGGTGTGCCCTCCCCCCACCCCCCTCCCCTGTCCTGTCCGAAAACTGAACAGTTTCACCAAGCAAAGGGAAGCTGCTCTGGTCTTAAAGGGGTAACGGTGGAGTGGAGCCCACATGAGCCTGTCTTAAAGGGGTAACAGTTGAGTGGGGGCCATGGGTATAAGGCTGAGAGGGATGCTGGCCTACGTCCTCCTCTACCTTCCCAGATTGGGGGTCCCAGAGGAGAAGGCCAGGCTGAAGGGTAAGTGACCCCTGAGTGCACTTCCCCTAAATGTTCTGGCATTCCTATGGAAGTCAGACTTCACTGAAGGGAGTTCCCACTGAGACCCCATCCTGTCCCCTCTCCCCATCTGCTTCCCACTCTGTACCTCCCTGGCAAAAGCTGGCCGCTTCCACACATGTATTCAGCATGTGTTCATTTATTCTTTAGACATGTCTGGAAACTCCTCTGCCTTGACACATCCTGTGCTAGGGACAAAAGACTGAGGACTTAGCCTGCCTTCAAGAAGCACAGTGTCTGTGTGTGTTTGTGTTTGTGTGTTTGTGTTTGTGTATGTGTGTGTGTTCGTGTGTGTGTGTGTGTGTGTGTGTGTTTGTGTGTTTGTGTTTTGTGTGGTGGACAGGGATTAGAGTAAAAACTGGAAGATGTGTACACCCTGGGTGCCAGGGCTCATCGCCTAAGTGGGCAGGGCTGGTCCCAGGAACAGAGAAAGGCCTTTGCTCTCTGGACTAGGGGCTGACGCTTCCTGGGGAGGCTGGCTCTCAGGCTGAATCATCTCACAAAGGTGACACATTGCAGGCAAAGGAACTGACTGGGTAAGAGAGCAGAGGCAAACACAGCCCCTGGGAACATGGAAGATTTTTGATGTGGCTGGTGCTCAGGCCTTCAGAGTGGTTGGAAAGCAGGGCTTCATGTCCCACGATGGAATCCTGCCCTGACAGCAGCGCTGGCTCACATTTCGGAGTCAGGACTGAGGGACAAGAGGGAAATCAGTGTTGGCAACATCAGATTGCTCTGTTGAAGGATGATGATGATGATGGTGATGACGGTGATGATGGTGATGACGACGATGATGATGACGACGATGATGATGATGATGATGGTGGTGGTGACAGCAGTGACTGGGAAAGAGGAATGAGAAGAGTGGGAGAGGTGATGATGATAGAATTGAAGATGGCCGTGGCGTGTGGTGATGTGGATGTTGATAAGAATAGTGACGATGGTGATGGTGGTGGCTGTGGTGATGATCCGAGGGGTGGTCATGTGGCTCTCTTACTGGTCACATAGATGGTGGTAGAGAGTGGTGGTGGCAGCTACGATATCAGGTGATGGAATGGTGGCTGTGGTGGTGGTGGTGGCTGTGGTGGTGATGGTGGTGGCTGTGGTGGTGATGGTGGTGGCTGTGGTGGTGATGGTGGTGGCTGTGGTGGTGATGGTGGTGGCTGTGGTGGTGATGGTGGTGGCTGTGGTGGTGATGGTGGTGGTGGCTGTGATGGTGGTGGTGGCTGTGGTGGTGATGATGGCTGTGGTGGTGATGGGA
>NW_026294573.1:9101899-9226899 GCF_007827085.1 Peromyscus californicus insignis
GCTAAGACTCCTCAAGAATGTCAAGGTCATGGGTCTAGTTTCCTTTCTGATAAAACACACAAGCCAAAAGCAGCTTGGGGAGGAGGGTTTATTTGGTTTACACTTCCAAGTCGGAATCTGTCAATGAGGGAAGTCGGCAAAAACTCTAGGCAGGAACCTGAAGGCACACTGTTTGCAGGCTTGTTCTCTGGATCATGCTTAGCTTTTCTTTTTCTCTTTTTCTTTGATATAGGGTTTCTCTGTGTATCTCTGGCTGACCTTGAACTTACTATATAGACCAAGCTGGTCTTGAATTCATAGAGCTCCATCTGCTTCAGCCTCCCTGGTGCTGGGATTAAAGGTGTGCACCTAATACCCCACAGAGCTGGCTTTCTTATACAACCTGAGACCACCTGCCTAGGGATAGTGCTGCCCACAGTGGGCTGGGCTCTCCTGCAACAATTAATAATCAAGACAATGCCACACAAACATGACCCACAGGTCAATGTGACCTTGGCAATTCCTCCGTTGAGATTTTCTCTTCCCAGGGGACTCTAGCTTGTGTTGACAATAGAAACCAGCACAGTCATGAACAATGAGAAGAGCCTGAGACATTGTCACAGACCAGGGGACACTGGGCAGCCGTGACAGCTAAACACAATGTGATGCTCCACATTAGATCTGGGGAGAGGAAGAGGAAATGAATGGAAAAACTAATCTCCCAAGTTTGCAGTGACATGTCAGTGTCAGTTTCTGGGGTTTGACAAATGTGTGGTGACATGTGATAGGTGCAGTGGGGAACACTGGATTGGGTGTGTGGGAATTATCTGTACTATTTTTGAAACTTTTCTGTAAATTAAAATTGTCCCAAAATGAAAAGTTTATTTTTAAAGAAATGTCCTAAATCCAATAAAAGTTACCAGGCAAGCAAAGGAGGAAAGCATGACCCATATCTAGGAGAAAAACCAATCAATAAAGACCCAGAAATGTCACAAATGGTAGCGTTAGCAGACAAGGACACCAGCATCACGCCCTTCATATTCAGGAGGATGGAGGAAGTTAATGACAGGGCGAAAGAGATAGAAATGGTAAGACACCCAACATCAGCCTTTGGACTCCACATACCTACGTATGCATATAAACCCACATACACATACAAACCTGCATGCACACATGACCTCTACCCCACCACACAATTGCGTGTGTGTGTTAAATACCAAGACTAGGACTGGAGAGATTAGCTCAGTAAATAAAATGTTTGTTGCCCAAGCATGAGAGTCTAAGTGTGGTCCCTCGGCACCATGTAAAAGGACAGTTGTGGTGGTGTGACCCTGTAACCCTAGTGCTGAGGAGGTGGAGACGGCAGGGCCCTTGATGCTACTTAGCTCTCTGACTGAATCTGAGCTCCAGGCTCATAAAAAAATCTGTCTCAAAAAATTAAGGTGGAGAGTGATTGAGAAAGACACGTGATGTTGACCTCTGGTTTCCACGTGTGTATGCACAAACATCTACACCCATACAATACACATTTCGATTCATTAATTTAAAACAATAACAACAGGGCCTGGATCTGCTGCTCTGAGGTGGAGAATGTGTCTAGCATGTGTACAATCTGGCTTCCCTCTCCAGCACTGAAATAAAAAAGAACCAATTAAGATTTCAGGGGATGTATGGAGTCAACATTTGGAATGACATGCATACTGGATGGATTAGCAACTGGTTAACAGCACAGAAGGAAATATCAGAAACCTTAAAACCACAGTGACTAAAAGAAACTAAAACATGCTGAAAGACAAAGGGCTGGAGCCATGGCTCAGGAGGCAAGAGCACCCACTCTCGGAAGCACGAAGACCTGGGTTTGAATCCCCAGAACCCTGGGACTGGAGATGGATCAGCTGTCAGAGCATTTACTGCAGTATGGTTTCCAGCAGTCATGCTGAATGGCTCACAACTCTTCTGGACTTCTTATGTACAGACACAGAGTCTCACACACACACACACAGACACACACACAGAGACACACACACAGAGATACACACACAGAGACACACATACACACAGACACAGATACACACATACAGACACACACATGCACACACACACACACTGAGATACACAGACACACACACACAAGGACACATACACGCAGAGACACACAGATACATACACACAGACACACACACAGACACAGACACACAGAGAGACACACACACACAAAATTAAAAAATAATATAATAAAAAGAAATCTTTCTAAGAAGCCAGGCTTGGCTGTGCATGTCTGTAATCCGATGTCAGAGGTGGAAAGAGGGGGATCCCAGGAGTTCACTGGCCAGCCAGGCTTGTCAAAAACCCCGACAAGCTCTGGTTTGGTGAGAGGCGCTGGCTGTCTGAAGGCATCAAGGCAGAGAGTGATGGGAGGGTACACCAAGTCCTTCCCTGACCTCCATATGAGCACACACAGGCAAAGGTACCAACCACACAGGCACCGGGACCACCTTCCCCAAAATAACGACAACAACAACAGCCCATAAAATGTACCAGGGTTCCAGCAACCCACAGGACAGCTTCAGGGGTCTCCCACATGCATAATTGGAATTCTAGATGGAAAGGTGGGGTAGAAAACATATTTAAAGAAATAATAGTAAGTTTGGAGGCCAGCCCGGCTAACAGGACATTCTGCTTAAAAAACACCAGGAGGAGGAGGGGAGGGAAAGAAGGAGGAGGAAGAGGAAGAAGAGGAAGGGGGAGGAGGAAAAGGAGGAGGAAGAGGAGGAGGAAGGAGAGGAGGGGAGGAGGAGGAGGGGAGAAGGAGGAAGAGGAGGAGGAAGAGGAGGAAGAGGAAGGGGAGGAGGAGGAAGAGGAAGAGAAGGAGGAGGAAGAGGAGGAGGAAGAAGGAGAGGAGGAGGAAGAAGGAGAGGAGGAGGAAGAGAGAGGAGGAGGAGGAAGAGGAGGAGGAGGAGGAAGAGGAAGAGGAGGAGGAAGCAGCAGGAGCAGCAACTAGGGGAAGATATCTTAGTGAAGCTCTTGCTGTGCAAGTGTGACGACCCAAGTTCAATCCCCAGCACTACTTTAAAAAGTGGTGTAGCCAGGCCTAGTGGCACACCTGTGGTCCCAGCCCTGGGGAGGTAGAGGCAGGCAGATCTCTGGGAGTTCGAGGCCAGCCTGGAATACATAGTGAGTTCCAGGACATTCAGAGATAGTAAGACTCTGTCTCAAAAACAACTACAGTAACAAAAAACCAAACCAAAACCAACCAAACAAAAACAAAACCAGCCGGACATCCAGCGCAGGGGAGGCAGAGACAGGTGGATCCCTGGAGCTCATTGGCCAGCAAGTCTAGTCTAATTGGTGAGGCCCAGGTTCCAGTGAGAAACCAGCCTCAGAAAAGCAAAATGGGATGGTGACTGAGGAATAATACCCAAGACTGACCTCAGTCTTCCATGTGCATGCGTATACATGTACAAGAATGCCCAAACATAAACTCAGAATGCCCTCCCAAATTTAAAAAGAAAAAAAGAAACTCAAAGGCAGGAGGAAAGTGGCCGCTTCACTCTTGTTTTGTTGAAAATAGGAAAGAAGAGAAGAAATCTGAAGAAATGGACATTTGGACACACTGTAGCCAAATGTCTGAAAGCTACATGAAGGAGGCCCTCCAGAGCCCGCTTAGGGAGCGGTGGTTGAGAATCTGGATGTGAGAGATGCACATTTTGGACCCAGTGAAATTCTGTTTCCACCACCAAGCACTCGACAGCCTGAGGCTTTTGACTTTGAACCAATGAGCTACCTCGTTGTTCTCAGTTTCCTGGTTTATTAAATCAGCAGTTCTCAATCTATGGGTCGTGACCCCTTCGGTGGTCGAACAGCCCTTTCACGGGGGTCACCTAAGACCATCGGAAAGAGCAGATATTTACATTACAACTCGTAACTGTAGCAAAATTAGTTATGAAGTAGCAACAAAAATAATTTATGGTTGGGGATCACCACAACATGAGGAACTGTATTAAAAGGTCGCAGCATTAAGAAGGTTGAGAACCGCTGTGTTCTGAAAACCCAGTTCCCTAATCTAGTAAGTGGGATAGCACATAGTATCTACCTCCTCACTTTAAAAAATATGTAACTACATTTTATTTATTTTGGGTGTAGATCTATGTGTATGCACATGTGTGGAGGTCAGAGGACAACTTGCAAATTCTTCTTTCCATCTTGTGGGTTCTGGGGGATTGAACACAGTTCGGAGCCATCTCTCCAGCTCTTCCTCAGCTTTGTGTGAGCCTTGGGGCCAGAATACACAGAAAGCGTTGCGTCCGGTGCCCAGAACACAGGACAATATCTGGTACAGGCCCCCTTCACTACTCATTCACCCTTCATTCTTTGTCCAAGGAGGAGAGACATGTGTGGCCCCAGGAGTGGGGGACGGGGGCCAGAGGTGCTCAGGTTTGTTCTCTGCGCCATCATTCTGGGGAACCCCACGTGGGCCCAGATGAAAATTCTCCCATTTTTTGGACAGAGTGAGCAGTCATTGAAATCTAAGAAGTGCCTGCTGAGAAATGTCCCTGCTGTGAGCGCTGCTGGGTGGATTAGCTGGCTTTCCTTCTCCTCCATTGAGTGGAGTCACAAGCTAATAAATATTTCAGAATTGGCTGTATTCAATCCAGCCCTTGTCCCGTTTGACGTCTGTTCTCTCGGCTTTCAGAAGGGGACAGGTGCAAAGCATGAAAAGGGATTTAATTACTAAACATCCCCCCCCAACTTCTGATATGCAAACACACTCTAGGCTGTCCACATACCTACTGCACACGGTCGCACACACCTCATGTGCTCACTCATGTGCGGACAGTCCTGGGCGCACACATATCCATGGCCTGATAGTGCTGACATGCCAAGTGCTCTCTCAGTGCAGTGTTGGGCTTCGTTTTGCATGCTGCTCACAATTCAAACATCAGCCACGCATAATCACCTGGCACGCAGTACATGTAGACACACTTGTGCCCCCAATATGATCACAGCAACCTTGGGTGTTAGTACAGGCAGCTTTGCAGTCCATGAGCCTGAGTATGTGTGTACATATGCATTTATAACAATGCCACACAGACATACAAACACCTAATTCATCTGTGTGTGTGTTTTTCCTGGCAAAGCAAAATTCAAAGATCTTGTCATTGCCCGGCTGTGGTCACTTCTCACTTCGGGAGAAAAGGAGTCATTAAAGGCCAGGCAAATTCAAAGTGGGGATTTAGGATTTTCACCTTAAAAATGGCTTTCCTTCGGCCTTGTGAATGTGCTTACGACACACCGATGCACACCTGGGCACAGGCCTGTTGATCCTTGTTGTTCTATGCTAAAAGTGTCTCTTACCTTGTGTCCCAGAGACTGGCGTGCATTTCACAAAATGAATGTACCTCAGACTGTTGTGCACAGACATACACATGTGTGTGTGTGTGTGTGTGTGTGCCCCCCCGCCCCGCACGCCCCCAAACCTTTCTGCTGGGAACCTCAGGCTTTTTTCCTCTGTGGGACCCTGAGGCCTTTCCTTTAGGTGGCTGGGGACTCAAAGACCTGACAAAGGTCTGTATATCCCAAGATGTATAGCCAGTGTCTAGCCCTGAGGTAAGGAGGGGGATCAAGCCTCTGGAACCTTGTCAGTGGTGACAGCTGGGTGCAGAGATGCTTGGGAGAGAGTGAGCAGGCAACTGTGGGCAGACTTGCAGCTCCTCAGTTTCCTTAACCACCTTCAGGGTGGGCCACTGGCCTAGGGGCCCAGACTACTTCACAGAAGTGCTGGGTACCCATAGCCTGGACATGTGAGAAGCCTGGGCAGCTGGCATCCGATCTGTCTTCTCCTCACACCATGTTCATAATTGGCAGAAGACAACCAGCACCTTCTTGAGGCCAGGTGAGAGACCATGGAATTTATTTGTTCCGTACCAGGAGGCAATATCGAAGGGCCTTCTTCCCAGTGGCTTAGACTCAGCCCTTGGGAGCTAGCCTCAGCCTTCAGTTAAGGCAGAGCCCAATCATGAACTTCTTTTTTTTTTTTTTTCCAGGCAAAGCCATTGCAAACAGACAGGGTTTGGGAGGCTTTGAAATAACTAATCTTGGGAGGCTTTCAAGTAACCAATCAGTAGGCCCTATGGAAATGTATGCAAATGAAAGATGCAAATCAGCACTGAGTCTTTTTGCATCTGCAACCAGCAGGGACCACCTGCCCTGGTGATCTCTTCTTCCCTTTGACAGGAAGGAGGGGAGCTTTGAGTCCTGCTCTGCCAGGTCATTTCCCATCCCCAAGCCCTCTATGAACTACCAGTCCCTGCAGGCTTTCGTGCTTGGGAGGGAGGGAGGAGTCCTCCTCACCTGCCCCAGCCTCAGCTAGCTTTGGAGCCACTCTCTCTCACACTCATGTTCAGCCTGACACACACTCATTCATACAGGAATGATCACACACCTATCCATTACCTGCACAGTCATTTACACAATTGTTTGCATTCCCGACCTTTGCATGTGCTTGGAGACTTATTGTACACACTCAGCATGGTGCACACTCATTCTTACACACATATATGCATCCATACCCTCACATTTGCACATTCATTCATATACATTTTCACCCTTACACATATCACTTCGTGCACCCCCACACAAAACATGCCGTGCACACTTATCCCCAACTGTGGAAGAGTCTGTGTACTTATGTCTCATCCAGGTCCCTAGGAGAGGCAAGAGGTCAGGCTTAGTGTCCCCGAGAAAGCCCTCTTCCTGAAGGCTGCCCCAGGGGACTGTGGTCAGATCCTGGCCTAGTTCACTGTGGGCTTTCCTGACCGAGGGGGGCCCACCACAGCAGCCGTGCCAGCCTCTAGGCTAGGCAGGAGGTACTCTGGGATAATGCCTCCCTCAGGAAGCAGTAATTGAGGGGTAGTGAGTTAGATAATCAACATCGCCAGGGAGCGGGGATGTGCCGGGCTTGCCTTTGTTCCTGGAATGAGCACATCACACTGCCACGCTGTGCTGGGGAAGTAAGGGAGGGGACCCAGTCAGGCTGGGAGCCGGAATTCCCTTACCCCTCCCTTATCTGCCGTCTGGTCACACCCACAACAGGATAAGCTGGCCACCATCAGACTGCCAGTCCACCAGCAGGGAGGTTCCTGGAGTCTGTAGGACGCTGGAGGGGCCTGAGAACTGCCTGGCTATGCTATTGCTGTCTCCTCCAGTGTGTGGCAGAGGTTTCAAAGAGCTCAGGAATGAGGTGGACCTGAGTTCAAATCTTACCTCCTCTACATTATCTGTAAAAACTCTTTGAGCCCCGACTGTCTCCTGTGACCCTTCCTGCAGGTGAGATACCCCATGCGAGGTTCACCACACATGAATAGCTGCATTTGCTCACACAATGACCTTGGACCCTATGCCCAGCCCAGGTGGAGAACCCTTCTGTATAGTTTTACCAAGTCCTCCTACCAACCTCATGAAGTCAGGCCTTTCTGGCCGTTATTCTTCCTATTTATAGATGACTGAACTCAGGCATGGGGCAGTCATCCAAATGCCTGGGGTTGTGCCCTAGGAGGAGGCAGAGCTTGAGTTTGAACCCAGATCTCATGGGGGGATTGACCCATGTGTCCAAGGCTGCATAATATCTCACCACCCCAAAATGAAATTATGACAGTGGCATGTAAGTGAGCAGCCACCCTTTCCAGTGTCTCTTGGATCCCACAGTCCTCTCCTCCAGGCATGCTACCATAGGCCTCCGTGCCTACTCTGGGCTCCCTCACACCTGAGCACTGCTCTCCATCAGGGCTCTGGCTGGAGGGGGGGCGTCAGTTTCCATACAGACTTCCCACATGATCTCTCTGACTGCCCGCTTAGGCCTTGGTGGTAGGGGGCATGGACGCCCCTGCCACCACCCCTGCCCCCGACAGGCAGTGATTGGCACGCTATACTCATCTCCGCCCCACCCCCACTTGCACAGATGCAAACACTTTGGTCAGGGATGGCACAGCCTTCTCTGGGCCTCAGTCTCCCTTCTTTAACACAAGAGGCTGGGATTCTCTCCCCATCCTTCCCCAGGTCTCCATTTCTGTCCCCACAGATCCCTTGCCTTGGGGCCAAGTTCAGTGTTACTAGGATAGAGCTGGGCTGAGCACACACTGGTGGGGGAGGGGCGTGTTCCTCCCCCACCGTCTCCATCCAGCTTTCTGTGGAGTGTTGGGTGAAGGATAAACTATAGTCACATTGAAGAAACTAGACACCCAGCAGCCCCCCAGAAGGCACAGATAATGGGGCACACTGTATTTGACTCCCTGAACGTGGGGGCACGACCGTACACAAGGCTTCCCTGGCCACAGTAATCACATGTGTAAGTGGTATTTCTAGAGGCTTCTGGAAGCCCACGTGCATGGCATGTAGGCAGTGTGCACGCAGTGTGCACACTTTATGCTCGGTGTGCACACCCTATGCTCGGCGTGCACACCCTATGCTCAGTGTGACCTGCCTTTATACTAGTCCTGACAGCCACCGTGAGGCTGGGCTCGGTACCACCCACCTGTTGACCCCTCTGCCTGGCATCTTCGGTCTCTTCAAGGACTGACCTCTTTTCTCAGCTCCTTTGACCTACCTGCCCCACTATTACCGCGGAGCATGGGGGCGTTGACAGAAAAAGATCCTGTGAGTAGCTGGAATGTGGGGTGACTGGAGTCCAGCCCTCTTAGGATTCCCCAGCTGAGAAGCCCACAGGCACCTCCCCCAACCAAGCCCAGGCCCAGCCAGGCCCTGTGTCCCCTCTGGTCTGCTCTAGGGGGTGGTAAGCAGTCAGTCTGCCCACCTGCTCAGGGACCAGAGGCGGGGAAGGGAGGGGCCACGGGCCTGGGAGGAGCCTGCCTGTTCCCCCTGCCCCTCCAGAAATCCTGCTCCCCACCCTAGGCTGGAAACCTGACACCGGAGGCCCATCTGCTCTCTGCCCATCAGTCCACAGCCCCTGGAGGCCTCTGTGCCAGCGGCAGCCTAGCTGTGATTGTTCCCTGCTGAATGGGCAGGCCTGGTGCCCACACCAGGTGCACCATTGTGCCGGCCTTGACACCTGCCTGGCGGGTCTCCGGCCTGCAAGCGTGTGGACCATAGCCTGGCTTAGAGGAGCTGCCTACCAGCCTCCTGGGGCGGGACTGGGGGGTTCCAGGTTCCTGCTACTCTCCCAGGGTTAAGTACCCCAACTGTACTCTGAATCTCTGCCTGCTTGTTTGGGACTGTTTACCGGAATGGGGGTGGGGAGGACTTTGTCCCCTCCTTCACTCACTGTCTCAGCCCTGGTAGGGGGAGGGATGCAGCCACAGACTGTCACTCAGCCTCAATTTTTTGACTGTAAAATGGGGGTAACAGAAGAAGACACCCCAAAGAGCATTTGGAAGATCAAAAGCCACACTGAGTGATGGAGGAAAGCAGATATTACATTCAGACAAGCAGTGTGCAGGCAGGGGCCCCGGGGAGCTGGGCTCAGCCCCACAGGCCCGCCCAGAGCCCCGGCTGCCCCCCTGCCTGCCTCCCCTTGCCCGGCCTCCCGCCCCGCTCTATGAAAATTTAATGCCGGGTAATGACAGTCTGGGCTAATGAAAGAGGCTTCTCTTCTGGCAAAAAGAGAAAAACAAACAAAAATCAACAACCTGCAAGGGGGCATTAACTTTTCATGAGCTCTCTCCCCAGTGACACCCCGCCCCGGCTCACCCCGGGCAGCGCCAAGCTCCCTCCTTCCCTATTTCTCTCAAGAGCCGGGCTGGGTTGACAGTGTGGGGACACAGCTGGAAGGGGTCCTGATTCTTTGAGAGCCATCTTCTTGAGGTTCCTCTGTGGGACACCTGCCAGTCTTGAGGAAGAGGGAGCCCCAAGGGTTTGGGGGAGCTTCGTTGGAGGGCTCTGGGATGGAGTACCAATGCTCAGGGTCCTCTCTGGGCAGCAGGTGAGGGTGGGATGCAGTCCAGAGCTAGTGGGAGAGGGAAGGTGATCTCAGGTGTCCTGCCCCTTTCCTAACTGCCGCTGGCCTCATCAATCTGCAGCGAGCCCCCCAATCCTAGCTCCCTGGTCCCCGACTGCAAGTGGCTAGAGAAAAGGGTGATGCCTCCTTTCCCTCTCTTTGTGGTGTCCTGGAGAGCCATTGGCTGCTGCCTGTGATATCCTGAGAGATGCGACAATTAATTTTCTTTTAATCAAGGTCGGATGAAGTAAATCGGCGAGGCTGTGCAGCCTTCATTTTCTGTTTTTGCACTGGTGCAAAACAAATATGATCAAATTATGATCCTTCTCACCTTATTGAATTAAGAAGCATGACTGATCAGAGGGACTGGAAACGCACTGTACCATGGAGAGCCCCCTCTTTCCCCGACCCAGACTCCATCTCTCTGGGGTCACCGGGACTTAGGGACACCTGGATGATATCAGAGGACAGTACTCAGCATAGTGAATGCTCAGCAAAGGAATCAGTGAAGGAGCTGAGTGAGTGAATGATGCAGTGGTGACCTTTTTCATTTTTAAAATTTTAGTAATGTGTGTGTGCAAGGACAAGTGTGTGTGTGTGTGTGTGTGTGTGTGTGTGTGTGTGTGTGTGTGTGTGTGTGTGATATGTGTGAGTTCAGGTGTATATATGCAATGACATATTTCCAGATCAGAGAACAACTTTTGGGAGTTTTCTTCTACCATGAGAGTTCTGGGCTTGAGATGGTGTGCTGGGCCTCTGTCAGCCCTCCACCTTTGCTGTGGAGGCAGGGTCTCTCTTTGCTGCTCTTCTAGTGTGCTTCCTGCGGCTGTGATAAAACGCTGTGGAACTGGGTCATTTTCAGTTAGTACCTTTCAGGTCACAGCCCATCAATGAGAGAAGTCAGTGAACTCTAGTAGGAATCGAAGTAGAATTCACAAAGTACTGCGCACTGGCTGGTTATCTGGCTCATCCCCCCAGTTAGCTTTCTTCTACAATCCAGACCCCCTGCCTGGGAATGGTGCCACCCACAGTGAGCTGGACCCTTCCCCAACAGTCATAAGTCAAGACGTTCTCTCACAGAAGTGGCCACAGGCCAATCTGATATGGGAAACTCTTCAACTGAAGTTTCCTCTTCCCAAGTGACTCCAAGTTGACAATAAAGACTAACCAGTGTAGCTTCGTACTCCAGGCCAACCGGTCTGCTAGCTTCTGGAGGATTCTTCTGTCCCTGCTTCTCATCTCATCACAAGATTGCTGGAGGTTCAGACATGCACTCTAGTGTCCAGTTTCTGCAGAGTTCCCAGGATTTGAATTCAGGTTGCTAGGCTTGTGCAGCAAACACTTTTTAGCCATTTACCCACCCCTCACCTGTTTGAGACAGAGTCTCATATTAGTCCAGATTGGCCTCAAACTGACTGTGTGGCTGAGGATGATCTTGAACTCTCTCTCTTTTTTTTTTTTTTATTTTTCAAGACAGGGTTTCTCTGTGTAGCTTTTTTATTTTATTTTTTATTTTACAAGCATTGATGTTTTGTCTGCATGTATGTCTGTGTGAGGGTGTTGGATCCTTTGGAACTGGTGTTACTGCCATGTCGGTGCTGGGAACTGAACCCGGGTCCTCTGGAAGAGCAGCCAGTGCTCTTAACTGCTGAGCCATCTCTCCAGCCCCCTGTGTAGCTTTGTGCCTTTCCTGGAACTCACTCTGTAGCCAGGCTGGCCTCAAACTCACAGAGTTCCTCCTGCCTCTGCCTCCCCAGGGCTGGGATTACAGGAGCGGGCTTCCATGACCAGTTCAGGTGGAGCATTCATGGGTGTCGATCCAGGGACCTCAGGGACAGAGCTGCCAAGAAGGGAGACTACATCCTCAAAGGTCAGAGGTCACAACACCCTCAGCAGCTGGCCAGACTGTGACCGGCTGCCTGGAAGGAGAGGTCGCTTCTGTGGGCACCTGGATCCAAGTCTCAGGCATCCTAAGACATTTTACCTTTTTGTCATGCTCCTTAAACTGAGGATGAACACATCACTCAGGTTAGAGCTGGATGAGGTAACGATATATGCAGATGACCTCATATAGTAGGCGCACAGTGTCTGTACTTAGCGTCATCACCTTTCATTAACATGTGTTTATTTCTTGTACAAAAAACAGTGAGCTCGATTGGGAAAGGCCTTCAGAACCATGCCCAGAAGGTGGTGGCGTGTGGATTCCCACACTG
The DNA here is from genome assembly GCF_007827085.1 of Peromyscus californicus insignis. Lineage (NCBI taxonomy): Eukaryota > Metazoa > Chordata > Mammalia > Rodentia > Cricetidae > Peromyscus > Peromyscus californicus. The sequence goes on from NW_026294573.1 coordinate 9,114,041, forward strand.
TGGTGGGCCTGGCCCATGGTGCTCAGAGCAGGGCAGGCAATGTAGATGTCTACATACAAAAGCATCTTGTGGATCCCAGGAGACAGAGAAGGACCTCCTGAGCATACTGTTCCAGAGCAAAGACTTTCTAGAATATGGGTTATTGCCTTCCTATATGGGTCTCTGCTACAGCGAGGCTGCCTGGGTGCCCTCTCGTGTGAGATTCCAAGAGTGTGCTGAAATCTTCTGTGGTCAGAGTTCTGCCCTCTGTGTTGGTGGGGGTGGTGTGGTGGTCGAGGGGAGATCGTTGATAATACTACATGGGCATTGCTCTCTGGAAACTTCCAGCCTCGCTCATCGCACATGGTGATAAATCCCAGGGGAAACATACAAGGTGATACCTACAGGTGAGCACATTATACAATCCACAGGAGAAAAAGGCAAAGGGAGATTGGGGGAGGGGAAGAAGAAGCCTCTAGAAGCAAGGCTGCTAACCCAGGGTATTGGGTGGAGACCAGTGGCTTAGAGAGCATACTGAGCCAGCATGGGCTGCTTGGAAGAGGCCAAGAGTTTCCAATTTGGGGGGTTTCACAGAGTGTGAAGTCAAAGAGGAGGGGAGTTTGTCTGGAAGGCTCAGGGCTGAGGTGAGTCCTAGGGTGTGTGGACAAACGGGCCTATTTGTCACTCCAGAGAGTGAAGCTTGCAAGGATACACCCTCAACTCTGGTCCTCAGGAACCTCTGGGAAGCTCCTCTGAGCACAATGGGGCCCGCTGGGGCCCATAGAACTACCTGTCTTGCCAGGTGGTGGTGGTGCACACCTTTAATCCCAGCAGGCAGAGGCAGAGGCAGGCGGATCTCTGTGAGTTTGAGGCCAGCCTGGTCTACAGAGTGAGTTCTAGGACAGCTAAAGGTGCAGAGAGAAACCTTGTCTCAAGAAACCACACACACACACACACACACACACACACACACACACACACACACACACACAGAGCTACCGATCTTGAGTGGATAACAAAGTTTGAGGCTCATGCCGTGTGCCAGGAGTAGACTGGGCACCTGTTGTGATAGGCAGGCTTTGTGTTCCCAACTCTATGACTTTGGAATCTTGTGACCTTCAATCTCTCTCGGACCTTGCTGTGTGGCCCTAGCAAATTTCTCTACCCTTCCGGGCCTTCTCTGCCTCAGGGGAGCCAGCTGGCTGGCTCTTGGGTCCTCATCCAAGGCTGGGGTGTTAAGAGGGGGTGTGCCTGAGCCCTGGGGTAGAAGCGTGACCCTGGGCATTGCTCCATGGACTACCTGGCATGGGCTCGCTGTGCCCGTGGGCCTGTGCCATACACAGCCTGTGGGACCAGTCTCTGGGTGGGGACTTCTCTTTACAGCTGAGTCATCATCATCCTGGGGTGCAGCAGTGACCCAGATGGTGCAAGATCATGACATATATTTATCTCTGCCATCTTCCAGCGCCTCCTCTTTCCCTTCTTCTTCCTGCCCTCATCCCCTCCTCCAGCCACTGGGTGTGGCCCTCTGACCTTCCTACTCAGATCTCTCCTGTGCTCAGTAAGGTCCTCTGTCTCCTTCTCTCTAAGCTCAATGACAATAGTCATAGCTGCCACTAATTGAAGGCTGACCGATTACTAGGCACTTTGCATATATTACATTTAATCCCTCTATTTGCCAGGCTGATAGTTACTATTATTATCCCCATTTTGCAGATGCCAAAAAGAAGGCTCAGGGTTGAGTGGCTTGCCCAAGGTTAGGACTGGGAGTGGGCACACTGGGTGGCACAGATGCCAATGGCCATTATCTCATGATGCCTTGTTCCCTCCCATCCTAACTCCCTAAGGGTCCTCACTGCTCTCGGAGCCCCTTGTCCCAGGAACCTCCACCTGCTTCCCATTGACACTCACTTGTCCCAGATCCCAGCTCATCCCATCCATCAACCAACTAGTTCAGGTTCCCAGGAACTTGTGAAACTGGGCAGAGGACTGGTCCAGAGATCAGGCCAGAGGAGGAGAGAAGTCTCCAGTGAGGCCCTCAATCTGCTCCAGGACAGAACAGGTCTGGAGCTGTGCCCACTACCAGCTGCTGTTCTCTCCAGACAGGGCTGGGGACTCCTGCATGGAGGTAATGCACAGGAGTGGGGGGAGGGGGATGCCCGGGGCACCCAGCTGGTGAGCAGTGATCCTTCCTTATCGGGCATCAGCGCATCCTTCTGCTTCCCCAGGCTGGAGTTTCATGGCTCGGCTCACTTTCACTTTGGCCTTTGATCACTTCAGGGGGGTCCAGTTGGGCTAGGGAGTCCTGCAGTTGGGAGGGGCTGGGAAGAATGGATTCCAAGGTGACATCTTCTCCTCTGTCTCATGCACACGTTTACCATCAGATGTTCTGAGGATGAGGGCCTAGCCCGAGCATTGCCTCCGCCCTACTCTTGAGACTACCCCTATTACTGTTTTCCAAATGAAAATAGCTTTGCTGGATTGTTTCCCCATCCATATCTATTGCATGAGATCCAGGCAATACAGGAAAAAAAATCTCCCAGCCGTTCCTCTCTGTGGCTAACCCAGGAGAGGCAGTAACCGTCTGCGTATATCTATGCAAAGATCTCTTCTAGTAGTGTAGACAGGTGCTCTCTGTCCCTGCTACCTGCTCAGAGCTTTTTCTTCCAGTGTGTTTTGAATGTTTCTCTCTGTCACTACCTTAAAAGCTTCAGGGATCATGGAAGTTCCCTCACACTTTGTTTAGTCCCCTCACTCTGAAGCTGTTCCCAGCTCTGCGGTCAGTGGTTGTCCCTTTTGGACTCCTCCTGCAAGGGATATCTCAGGACCATCTTCCCCATTCTCAGTCCACCAGGCTATGAGCTGCTCTGGTAGCCAGGGAAGTTGCTGGTGTAGAGGAAGCCTGGATGGGAATTCAAGGAGTCCGGGCTCATACATTGCCCTGCATGTGCCAACCATGTGGACAGACTGGCCTCTTTACCCTGTGAACCTCGATTTTCCAATGATAAAGTAGGAGAAAATTAGACACCTGCTTGGCAGGGCTGCTGTGAGGAAGCAGGGGCTCGGGGAATGAGCCTGCTTAGTACTCATCCTGAGCCTTGGGATCTGATAGAAGACTGAGAGGCTAAGATGAATCAGGCAGGAGAAGGAAGGTGTGTCGGGGTAAAGTGAGGCAGGCAGCCTGAGCCATGGTGGGTGGGACTCAGCAGGATTCCTTCATCCTCACACATAGGTATCTCCCCATCAACTCTTCATGCTGAGTATGGAACACAGGGCCTCAGGCATGCTAGGAAGTTGCTCTACCACTGAACCGCACCTCCAGCTCCAATCTGTGTTGGTTTCCCACTTCAAAAATCACACACTGACTCAGACGGCTCAGTAGAAAGAACAGTTGTTGGGGAGCGTGAGGAGTTGAAGTCAAATCTCTAGAATCTTCATAAGAAGTCAGGATGGCCATACACCTGTAACCCCAGCATTGTGGGAGGCTATAGAGACAGGATTGCTGTGTTTGGAGGCTGTCGGCTTGGCTCTGGGCTCAGCAAGACACCCTGCCTTCAGGGAATAAAGAAAAGCTAGAAGAAGGTACCCCATGTACTCCTCTGGCTGGCCTCCACAGATACCTACAGGCACACACACACACACACACACACACACACACACACACACACACACAATTGTGGCAGAATGAAAGAACACATCCAGGATCTAAGATGCACACAAAGTTCCCTGATGATCTGAGCCTGTGAGTTAACTACTGTGGACGTTGTCCATGGGCCTGAAGGAAAGGTTCTGAACCTGGTCTTTAGCAAGTAGGACGTAAGCTGGATTTGGAAGGGACTGTCCCACCTAGGAGGGTCAGCGTCCCTTTGTCGGGTGATGGAGGAAATCTGAGGAGAGATGCTGGGATGGTCTCCAGCTGGTGTCCTCTGAGGCAGTGCCTTGGGGATACGGTCCTGAGGGTGGAAGAGGATGAATAAGAAGTAGGGGTCCAGTTGCCCTTAGGATGGTTCTTCAGGAGGAAGTGGGGCAAGGAAGGGAGACAAAGGGGGCGGGAAGGGACCGTGCAGCAGTGTGTGGGGTGGGGGTGAGGGCTGGTGGAAGAAAGGCTGGTGGTGGGTCTTGAAAATGTGCGAGTCAGCAGTGGTAGCCCGGCCAACATTGGGAGCTGGCAGGCAGGCAGGCAGGCACTTTGAGGGCGAGTGGAGGGAGAGGGCCAAAGAGCCGAGTTGAGTTATAAATCTTTGGCAGGACCAACTCCCATCCCAAGAACCAAGTCTCCTCCCACCACGCTCGGGGGACCCTGCATCTAGGGGTTCCGCCATCATTCTTCCTCACCCCTCACCATCGCAATCTCCCCAGGAATGTCCTTCATCAGGCCCTCGGGGTTCATGTCACCCCACGGAGCGCGGGCTCTGTGCCACTGTACACTTCGGAGAATCATTAGCAGAAGTCATTAGCTAGAATACAGCCTCCTTCATAAATCTCTTCTGCACCTGGATCGTTTGTCCGCGCCTAATTTCCATCTCCGAACTTTATGATTTGTCTCTCATTTGATGAGCATTTCTCCCATCAATTGTGCCGTAAGTGCTTGCAGAGAGAGACCCCTCGCACTGACCCCATCTCTGACAGACGGGTTTGAGCTTCTTATCCTGTGTGCAGTGAGGGGGGCACTCCACAGCCCCCTCCCTGGCTTGTCCCTCAAAGGGCAGCTTAAAGACACTGTGTTCCCAGACTCCCCTGGGGATGGGAGGCAGAGCTGGGTCCAGCAGCTTAGATGATAGGGGGAGGGAGAGGCGTGGGAAGGGCCTGGGGCTGGGTGGGTGACTTGGGTTTCTATCTCTGTCCCAGCATGTGACCTCAAGCATGTTGCCGTCTGTCTCTGAGCCTCAGTTTCCTTATCTGACACCCCCCTCACCCCGTGTTGTGTTGCCTATCTTTCACGGTTATTCTGAGAGCTGAGGTCTGGTTCGGTCATTTACTCGGTTGCGCGTTCGCACCTTCAACAAGGACGTGCTCAGTAAAGCGTCCAAGGCTGCTCCTAAGACTGCTCTGTGGGGGAAAGACTGAACAGAGGCCCACACACTTGTGTCGCTGGGAGCATCCTCAGTGGTTCACAGCCAGGGGCTAGTGTCAGGAAAGATGTGGATTTGACTGAATCTTGAGTCTATTGGTGAGCAGTATGAGCTTGGGCAGAGCCATTTGACCTCTTGGGGGGTCGGTTGCCTTCGAATAAGTGGGGGTGAAATGGCTACTCCCCTCAGTGCATGTTTTGCCACTGTAAGACTCAGAGAGGGTCAGTTACATCCCTCCAGCATGTTACCAAGTAGACGGTGAATATTTAGGGACGTCCATGAGGGCCAGAACCGAGGCCAAGCTTTGTGTCAGGGAGAGGGTGTTCCAAGCCTTGCTCGGCTGAGAGCCTTGGGAATGTCAGATGTACCCCGTCTAGGAGGAGGCAAGACGAGGGATTCCCTCCCCTACAAAGGAAGAATGTGGGCCCCCAAGGAGGTGCTTGACTTGAGGTGAGGTTGCTGAGTCCTGGAAATTGGGAGAGCCTCCCAGCTCTCCCCAGTGGTGACGCATGCACCTCTAGATGTGGGACATGGGGTTCAGCCTCATCACCTGCAGGAGGCTGCTGGGAGAAACCAGGGCCTCTCCAGGCCCTCTTGAGGTGGTTGAGCTGGGAGTGTGGCTGGCAAAGATGCCAAGTGCCCCATCAGGACTCGTGGCATGGGGTGGGTAGGAGAGGGTCATCAGCGGAGGAAGTGTGAAGCACCTATGTTAATGTTTGGGGACTGGTCCTTTACCTGGAGGGCAGGGGCGGGGCGGGGCCAGCCTCATGATCACCTCCCCTGGCATTTGTAGAGGTGTCCTTAATTTGCATCGTGGGAGGCCGGGGAGCCTGCCAGTTGGGTATATAAGTCATGTGGCTTCAGGCAAGTTACTTAAACTCTCTGAGCCTCAGTTTCCTCTCTTAAAAAAAATGGGTAATAAATCTCACAGGCTTCGTTCGCTGGTTGGCGGAATTAATTACACCCCTCTCACTATGGCGCCTGGCACACACGGGAAGCACTCTGTAAATGACGGTTGTCATTGGCCCAAGATCTGTGCTTGTCATGACATACTTCACTTAATACTACCTACCTACACAGGGCAGGGTACTTATGCTCACTTTTTTCACTAATTAGACAAGTTTCTGTAACCAATTTATACCCATTTTAAAGGTAGGGAAGTTGAGGTTCCAAGGCTGCTCAGAAGTAAACAGTTCCCAGGTGTAGCTGGGAAGACAGTCCAGGCCTGCCTCCCATTCTCACCATTCTGCCTGCGGCAGACCCTGAATTCCCAGGAGCTAAAAACAAAAGACCCAGGATTTGGATTCATCAACACACTCCCACGGGGTGACTCACCAGAGCCTGGGATCTGCCCCAGCACATCTCCACCCCCCCAAGCCTGGCAGCAGCTGCCCTGCTGACCCGAGGGCCTGGGACAGGGGTGCAGGCAAGGAGGGCTGGCAGCCCTGGAGAGGGAGATACTTCAGCAGCTCTGTCCACCTGGGCAGACCACGGTGGCCCCAAGCAGGCTGGCCCCTCTTGTCCTTGAGCTCCCTGTCTCTGAGGGTGTGGGCCTCTGGGGGCTCCCAGGCAGTAATGCCCTCTTCTGGGACAGGAGCGTGGAACTGGGGGTGGGAGTGGGGTGTGGGGCCCGGCGCCACGGGCTGGAAGCAGCTTGCAGATTTTACAGGTCATATTATCTTTTATGGGCATCCTAAAAAGAATGTCAGGCTCTGGAGGGATCTCTCTCTCTCTCTCTCTCTCTCTCTCTCTCTCTCTCTCTCTCTCCCACCTCCCCTTCATCACTGTAGACATCATTGTGAGATCAACGGCCTACACCATCCTACTCAGAGCTGTCATGGTCTCTGATGCTATTGGGTTCCAAGGGTTGTTGGGTGCTTCTTTGTTGGGTGGTGTGGTGCGTCGGAGCAATACGCTCTCTCCTTTAGACGGGGAGGCCCTGTGTCTTCCCCATCGAGGCAGTTCATTGACGTCAAGCTCCATCCTGAAGCGGCCTCTCCTTCTTATCCCTCCCCCAGGGAAGTCAACACTAGAGGCCAACTTAGGGTCAACACTCCTCCATCTGCCCAAACTTGGGGTGATGCTGGGTTCCCATGGGGATCCTGACCCTCGCCACCCTCCTCACCCTTCTCCTAAGAGCCCCAAATTCCACCTCTGAAAAGGAGGACCAGCTCCGGGATCCCAAGGTACCAGCTTTGGAACCCAGAAGCCTTGTCTCAGCAACTTCACCCCGCTGAGATCCTTCAGAACTTGCTCACCTCTAGTGCCCTGTGTTTGGGGCTTGGGTTCCTTACCTGGAGAGAAAACATCATTCGGAAACAAATGGGGAAAGATCTAGAAGACAAGTGTATCTTTGAGTCAAGGACCTTGGGTCAAGTTTAGCTAAGAGAAGACAAAACCACAGTTTATATTCATGAGTGGTGGCTGAAGCCATTTTTTACTCCAGGTCCCAGCTCTAAACACCACCCTGAGCCTCAGTTTCCCCAGGCAGACAATGGGGATAATGGTAGTCCTAACCTTGTAAGGTTGTTGGGGGAAACTACTGAGTTTTCCCAGCATGGCGCACAGTAAGTGCTCGATAAACGTCCGTGATCACAGTTAGTGTTGTTGGTCGAGTGGGTATGCCCAAGTGCCTGCTGTCTGTCCCCAGGGGACTCCAGGAAGAGGGGCTGTGGCTGACACCGAGGCATGAGGCAATGGGGTGGTGCAGCAGGAAGAACTGGAGGCAGCGATCCTGGGGGTAAGGGGACAGGGGTGTGACAGCTCTGTGATGGCGAAGAAAGAGGAGTGACTGGCCAAGAAAGCAAGTGACGCCCAGGAAAATTAGGCAGCGGGCCTAATGAAAACCAGGCAGTGGGCCAAGGGAGCAACATGACCTTCCTCCTGCTTCCTCTTTGTCTTACTTTGGAGCCTGGGCTGGAATGGGGCAGGGTCTTCGTTCACCTGGGACGCAGGCTGGATGTTCTGTGAGGACCATGTAGGGGAGAGGATGGAGAGGGAGGACAGGGTAGGCTGAGGCAAGGGATCCGGGGAGGTGGTGTGGGACTGCCTGAAGCTGGACAGCTAGCTCCGGTCGTAGTCAGACAGGTTGTAGGGCCTTGTTGGTCTTCTGGAGAAGTTCCAATACACATCCGTTGTTTTACCCAGGAGCCAAGAAAGGATCAGAGCGGCGTTGTGGCCCACCTGAGGGTATCCACCAGTGCGTCAGAGTCTTCCAGGGCTCCTGTCTCCACTCTGGTTGACTTCCCTTGCTCTGGGATTGTCTAAAGAAGTTTAGTCCCCACTCCTACCTGTGAAGGCTTGGCTTTCTCAGCCCAGGTCAGCTCAGCTGCTGGGGTGCCGGGTCTCAAACTTGGGTCTCGGCTGTGTTGTTAAGGACCGCTTCAGCAGAATAGCTGAGTAGTGAATCCCAAGAGTCTCACCTCAGTCTTAGGTCTCCCTTATGTGGGTCCACTTTTATGTGGCCCCCGAGATGCTCAGTGGGTAAGGTGTTCACTTGGCAAGCCCAGCGTCCTGAGTCTGATGCCTAGAGTTCACACTCATGGAAAGGTGAAAAGAGAGCACCAACTCCACGAAGTTGTCCTCTGACCTCCACAGGTGTGCTCTGGCATGCACAACCCTACACACATCACACCTTACAGACATCACACACATATAATAACAATAAGTAAACTTCAGGGAAAACGCTTTATTTAATATGTTATCCCAGGGCTGGGATCAGTGATAGTGTACACATTTAACTAGAGGCCCTGGGTTCAATTCCTAGAACCCAAAAATAAAAAAATAAAAGTGAGGCATGAGGGTACATGTCTATGATTCCCCAGCGGGGAGATGGAGAGTTCAAGGCCAGCTTGGGCTATACAGCAAGAATCTGTCTCAAAAAATAAAACCAAGCAAATAAGAAATAATGAAAAGAAGTTTAATCCCACGGGCTGGGGAGACGGCCTGGCATTCACAGCATAAAACAAAGAGATCCTGTCTCACGGTGGAAGGGGAACACGAACACCTCAGGATGCTCTCTGACCTCCACGCATGTGCTGTGCTTACACACAAGGATAAAAATAAAATTCCTGACATGCAATCCCATAATAGATTACGTTGCTTAAATAAAAGGCAAATACCTTGGGATGACGTGTCAGCTTTATCCCGTGGTTTCATCTTCCTTCAGGATGTGGCAATATCTTCCCAGGGTGGGAGGGATTCCCTCGGCTAGGGCAGCTCAGAGTCCAGTGGTCCATTCTGGGCTTCAGGCCTTCAAGGTCACTGTTGTGTAACTAGCACCTAGAACATAAGTGTTAAGGGAGACGGGGAGGAAGGGAGGGAGGAAGGATGGAAGGAAGAAGATCTTTCTAAGGAAATGGTGTCCAGTTGAAGTTGAGAGGAGAGACATTAGATAAACAAAGAGAAGAGACAAGCCATTGAGTCAGAGAGGGCAGCCCTCAAGAAGGTCCTGAGCCCACAGGAAGAGCCCAGAGTACTGAAAAACTGAAGAAAGTCTAACCCAGCAGCTGGAAGGCTGAGGTTGGAGGAGAGTGAGTTCAGGGTCAACCTGGGCCACAGAGAGAGACTCCGTCCTGGGGAAGAGGAGGAGGAGGAGGGTTGAATTGAGTCCGCTATCCCAGTTCCTCTCCTTTCTAGCTGTGTTAGCTAAGACAAGGTGCTGGTTCTCTCTGAGCCATGTTCCCCTGACCTGTCAATGATAAGAGGCCTACCTCACCGACACTGAGACCCGGGGCCAACGCAGAGCACTTGGGCCTTGGATATTCAGTGGCTCTGGACACGATAACGACCTTCGCTGTTGTGGTTACTGTCATTTCCAGCGATTTCCCAGGAGCTCTGTGCTTTATTTCACACCACAAACACATGCTCTGTCCCCAACCGAGGCCAAGCTGCAGTCCAGGGTGTCCCCTTCCTGTCACACCCCTCTTGAAGGTCGGACCTCCCCAAGGTTATCTCTGGTTTTCACTGGATTCTGTGAAGTCGCACAGGTCACAGTCTGGGGCTGAAAGTGTTTCTTTTTATAGCCTTCTCCGATGGCAAAGATGCCTGTGAGGCCTGTCGCAGAGTGGAATTGTTGCAGGGCCAGAGACACCTCTGAGGGCTGAAGGCCCCTGAGTCACACTGGCCTGACAACCCCAGCAATCTAAGGCCCTCTCAGCCAGGCACCTAGCTCTGCTGGAGGGCCAGGGAGGCTGACCACAGAAGGAGCAGTGTGCTGCGTAGGCAGCCCAGGACTCCTGGGTTCCCACTTTGGGAGGGGCAAACCATTATCCCACTTCAGATTCCAGTTTCTTAATCTGTAACATGGGACTGTTGGTGGGGTCGGTATTTCAGAGGACAGGGCAGGAGTCAGCAAGTCTGATGGCCAGCAGCCCCCATCAGCTACCCAGTGACAGCAAAAGGGACAAAGGAAATGCTAGACAAAAGTAGTGTCTTGGGGTCGGGGAGATGGCTCCACTGTGCAAGTCTCAGGACCCGAGTTCAATCTCCAGGACACATGTTAAAAAATTCCCAGCCCTGGGAAGAGAGACACAATTCCTAGGGCTCGATGGCCAGCTGGTCCCTCAACTAATCAGTGAGCCTGTGAGAGACCCTGTCTCCAAACGAAATAGCAACAAAACCCAAGGCAAATGCCCTCTAAGGAATGCCACTCGGGGTTGGACCTCTGGCCTCCACATGCAAGCACATACACACTTGCATCTTAATATACACATGAACACACACACATTCACAGCCCCTCCCCTCCCTGTATTTATTTGTGGGGATAGGCATGAGGTGAGAGGTCAACTTGCAGGAGCTGGTTCTCTCCCTCCCGGAGATTGAATCCAAGTCATCATGCTTGCGCAGATACCTTTACCAGTACCCCTCATTGCTTGTTTTGAAAGATTTATCAAAGGGAGGGAGACACCCCCTGTGCAGCTTGGAGCATTGCTTTTAGAGGTGGGGAAACTGAGACCCAGAAGAGCTGATGCCTTTTACCCAAGGTCACTGAACCTGTCACGTGGCCTAGCTGGGATTCCATCCAGGTCTGTTCCTCGTGTGGATAGGACTTAGCCGGCAGCTCTAATAACGGCAGGCAGCAGAGGCCAGAATGGGTGGACTGTACCCCGGGGAAGGAGCCCTTGCTTAGGAGGCCTAGGCCTTCCTTCTACCATCAAGCCCTGCCTGTCTCCAGTGTCCCCCACCCCCAAAAGATGTCAGCTCTGGGGTCCTTACCAGGCCCCAAGAACAGCTAAGGGCTTGCTCAGTAAACCACGCTGCACTTTGATTCTCTCCCCGCCCTCCCCACCCTTGCCTGCACCTCCCCCCCTCCGTTTAATCTGGTTCTTATCAAGGATGATAACATTCAGCAATAATAAACCCAGGTCCACTTTCTCACAGCTGATTGCCCCCACACCCTGATTCAGCGATCACTGTCCCCTGTCTTGTGCTGGCCCCGGGTAGAGCTCCTTGAAGCCAGATCACCCCAGCTTCTGCTCTGGGGGCTTCAACCCACATGCCCATCACCCTCACACCTGGCAATCTCCCCAGGGTGCTCTGGGGATCATGATGCTGCCACCCATTGGGCCAACTTAGCTCATGGTGGTTTCCTTGCCTCTAGGACTTGCAGAAAGAGCCCAGAAATGATCTGCACATCCCTCTATCCCAATGACAAGACTAGGTGCCTGTTTATTGAGTATCTCCTTTGCCCTGGATCTAAGGTGGTTTTGAACATATTCTCAGTGAGTCATGAATGATAGGAACTATTCTTAACCCTGTTTTTTTTTTTTTTTCTTTCAGAGATGGGGATAGAAAGTCCAGGAGGTCACATTGCCTGTCCAAGGCCACACAGCTAACTCAGATCAAAGATTCATACTCCATGCTGCTGGCCCAAAGCACCCTGTGTCCTACCTGCACCCTGTAGGTAAAGAGCAGCCACCAAGGAGCAGCCATCCTCATGTGACTTGAATGGCTTTCCACCAAAGAGCTGGACCCAGATCTACCCCTGTGTGCTCCAAGGCCTGCCTCAGTTACCAGAGTTGAGAGTAGGGGTTCCTGCTGCAGCCAGGGCCTGGGCCAACTGCCAGGCTTAAGCCTGGGGTGCCTGCACCCCATGGGACCTTTGTCCCTTTAATAAGTCCTCCTGGGTACAGGACGTCCCAGGGTGGAGGGCGCAGCTGGTGTGCCAGGCTTGGGCAAGCCCTGCCCAGGACACTCCCAAGGCTCCATGGCTGGGGGAGGGTACCCTTGTCTCTGTCCCAGACTGTAGCCATTGCTTTCCCTGTGGAAAAGACCTACGGCCCCAGCCACCTTAGGCAGAATAGGGTAGAAGGGTCCTGGGTATGGCATGGCCAGGTGGGCAGCTTGGCTCTTTCCTAACTGTTATTTACAGGTACTACACAGGCACTACTACTCTGTGTAGACAAAGTCCCCATCCATTTTTCACTCCCAGTTCTCTGCTCCTCCCATCTCTATCCCATCCCCCAGAGAGCATCTGCCCAGTTCCTTCCCAACTCCATTGAGCCTCTGCATGCTCCCAGGCCCTGCCCATGGCACCTCCCTCAGGAAGCCCCACAGCAGTCTCTCTTCCCCACCTGGCACTTGGGAGGCTCCAAGGCACACTCACACCACCCCAGAGGCCTCCTGGGCCAAGTCAAGCACTGTGCTCTACAGGGCAGGGGAAGGGAGGAGACAATAACATTAGCACATGGTTCTGGCCTTAAAGATGCTATGGGGCCACGAGGGAGAAGGCACCACACATTCCCAGAGTGCTTTTCAAGATAGTGCCTGTCCCCGCAGCCTCTAGGGCTCTGGGAGTCTAGTGCGCAGGGCTGCAAGCCACGCAGACTCATCCCGGAAGTGCCGGTAGTAAGTCCTCCATTAACACTTGTTGGAGAAGAGTGGGTCGAACTTGATCAGCATGAACTTGCAGAGAGCAGGTGTGTCTGACACTCAGGAAAAGCCAGACTCCCTGAAATCTTAGTGGAAGGACAGGTAGTCCAGGGAATGTTTTCTTCTCTGAGGCCAGCAACAGAGGGTAGTGGAGGGAGGCTCAGGCAGGGACAGTATCCTGGCCTGGGACATGAAGCCAGCCTGGCCGGAGGGAGCGAAAGCACTCAGCAGGGGTGTCAGAGCAGGGAAAGAGAAGAGGAGAAGCCAAACTGGAGAAGACTGCAGTCACCAAGGACCTTGTGACTCATGTGAAGGAACTGGGACCGGGTCCTGCCAGGCCTGAGATGGGGGGCTCTGGTGGGCTTCGAGCAGAGCCCTTAATAGGCAGAAACTGGGCAGAGGCAGCCCAGGACCAGCTTCATAAAGAGGAGGCTACTGAGTCCCCAGGATAGATTTTTTCCTCTGTCCTCAGCCCAGTCCAGGACTCCCACTCTCCAGCCTTTCACGTTCCTCGGGCTCCTTCAATCTTGTCTTCGGTAGATGCGTGGGGTCTTTGGGGACCAGGCTGGGGAGAGTTTGAGAGTTATCCAAGATGAGAACCCAGGCCTCAGGCCTCCAACAAGGCCCTATGTCCCACCCTGCCCCACTGAAAAAATAGGGACAGGAATAGGCACGAAAGGAGGGCTCATGGACACCTGAGGAGGTGGCTTCTGTTCAGGCCACAGGCACATATGGCCTTAAAACATCCTGCAGGATCAGGGCATTTGGTGTGGCCGGAGAATAAATGGAGCAGGGTGGGCAGTAGCTGGGAGATTAGATTCCGATGTCACACGAGGTCCCTAGCCTTCTGAGTGCCTAGCCCTGGGTGGACCCACGCTAACCTTGTAGCTGTCACAGAAGCTGCCTGGTGTCGCTCTGGTTACAGACAATGGTGGCAATAGCCGCACTGCCGAGTGCTCTTCACATGCCTGGCACCTTACATTAGAAATTCCTCTATACCCTCCTGGTCACTGTGAGACGTATTGTTATTGGCCCATGTTATAAACAAAGAAACAAAGACATGGGCCACTGAGGTGATTGATGTCACCGCTGTGAAGGGGGAGAGTTGGGATTTTATGGCCAACGACGTAGTCAGGCTAGGTTGAGTCAAAGAGGCCTGTTGTTGAATTCAAGCTCTGCCATGGACAGCCTATTCATGCCTCAGTTTCCCTCTTCATGCTAGAAGAGGGGGAGGAGGATGAGTAGGCTTAAAGGGCTGCTGTGATTCTCCGGAAGTGGCTGCGTCTGAAGTGCCTGGAGGGCCGGGGTGAGGCTCCTTGGGAGAGTGCTTGTGTAGTGCCTATTCATGCAGGAGGCTATGGGTTTGGTTCCCAGCATGGCAAAAATGAACATGTGCATCAAAGTGTCTGGTCCCCAGCGCAGCACAAGGAACCCGGGTCTTGCTTCCTCTTCGGGACTAGCCTCCCTGGCCTGTGCTGGTGAGCCCTCACATGCTCAACACACTTGATCTCACATGCCAGGCTGCCTGGCCCCCTGGTGAGCTGGGCACACCACTGGCCTGCCCCTCCTGTGTATGAAGAGAAGACTGTGGGACTGTGAGGTCCCCTCAGGGCTCTTATCTTCTCTCTGCTGGGACAGAGAGATGGGGCGCTGGGTGCACAGGCTTGAGAGTCTGTGGGGTGGAGGAAGCGGATGTCGACTCTGAACTTGCTCCTCAGCCCTCTCTCTCAGCCCTTGATAAAGGTGTTTAATGAGCAAACAATAGAAAGAGAAAGCCCATTTCTGGGGTGACTCTGGCTCCCTGAAATGTCAGCAGCAGTTCTCTTCTCTCTTCCTTGACTAACTCTGGGTTTGTTGTTATTGGTGTGCATGTGTGTGAGTTTGTGTGTGTGTGTGTGTGTGTGTGTGTGTGTGTGATTATGTATGCCTGCATATGTGTTCATGTGTTGTTGTACAGGTACCTGTGGGCATCAGAGGTTGACATCTGTGCATCTGTGACTTCCTCAATTGTTTTTATTCATCTCTTTTTTTGAGACAAGACCTTATCATTGAACTTGTGAACTCTGGGAGAACCTCCTGTCTCCGTCTCCTTGGGGGGGGGGGGCGGAGTTACAAATGCATGTGGCCACGTTTGACTTTTTGCATGGTTGCTGGGGATCTGAACCCACATCCTCATGCTGTGTAACAGATTCCGTACCCTTTGGACCATCTCACTGGCTCTCAGGAGAGCGTCCTAACCTTCTATTTCCCCATTTGTACCTTGGGGATGAGCCTTCAGTAAGAAACGGGTGAGTGCTGTTTTGGTTCAGCTGAATGTTCTCCTGTCTTACTCAGTTCTTGGTCTGAAGCCCCCCTTTGGAGCACCTGGAGAAACTGAGGCTGTGCCCCCAAACTCCTGGTGACAGGAGGTTAGGAACTAGAACTGAGTGGCCCACTTCTAGCCTGGCCGGTCTTCAAGGCAGTGCCACGGCCTCTCCTCCCCTCCTCAGGGCCCAGAGTTATTTGGATAGCAGAAAAAAACAAGTTCCAGTCTGATGTTTTTCATTTTTTTGTCCTGAACAATGCCGTTTCTAGGCTGATTGTTGAGCAAATATTGAGGGAGGCGGAGCTCGGGGCTGCCACAGGCCAGGAGACCTTATCAAAGCCACAGCTTCAGGGCAGGGGCTGGGGCTCAGCCACCTACAGGTCTTGCCTAGGACTCTGAGTCCCCCTGGCTTGGCCCTTCCCAACTCTGGCCACCTCTGGGGAGGGGTTTGAAGGGGTGGACCAGCAGAAGCAGTCCTGACTCTGAAGAAAAAGGTGTGGTGAAAGACCAGTTCTGCCCACTTCCCTCCATCATTCCTCTCTGTCCTCACAGCAGGGATTCTGACTGGCTGTCCCAAACTGTGCTAGATTTTGAGGGGTTTTCATGACAGCGGAATTCTCATTGTTAACTTAAGACAGTCTCAAGTAAACCAGGAGGACTGTTTACCCAACAGTGCTCCGGAGCTATGAGGGTCAAGCCAGGTGTGGTGGTGGCAAGCGCTGATAATCTCAACGCTTGGGAGGCGGAGGCAAAGGAGGAGTGCTCCAGACCAGCCTGGGCTGTAGAGTGAGGGCCGCACACACACAATCTGGCTAACGTACACGCTTCAGGCTCGCTCACAGACAAGGGATGAGGGTCAAGTGGGAGGGTTCCCTGAAGAAGATGAGGATGGTAGCGACTACTGCTAACTCTTCCTTCTGTGATTGCTATGTGGAAGGCACTGCACACAGGGCTTTGTGTGTGCCTTATGCGTATATGGTATAGCTGGGAAGACTGAGGCTCAGAAACTGACTCACACAGGCCATACAGCTAGAAGGGACTCAAATCTGATTCCAAACCTTTGGATGTTGTTAGCATCTATCCCACCAGGGAAATTGACCTTGGCTCACCACAGATGGGAAACTAAGGTCAAGATGAGCAGAGAGCACCCGCTTCAGCTAGTGCTCCTTCAGCACAGCTGTCTTTAGGGGGTCCCTCCTGTGTTACTGGGAAGCCTGCCTGCCTCTTGGCCCAGCCCCGAAAAATGCAAAGCAGCAGGCCTGAGAGAACAAGACTCTTCCTTCTGTGGTGGCCTCCCAATTGGCCCTGCTACAGGGTCTTGCTTTCTTTTGAGAGCCTGTGGAAAAGTCACACGAATGGAGACTTCCTCATTCAGAGAGTCTTACCTTCAGGGCCCTGGCATGCTGGGCAGGTCCCAGAACCCTACCCCCCACACCTCAACTTCGGAGGGACTTTGAAGGTAGGGATCAGGGTTAGCCCAGACCCTCTTTTCACCAGAGGCTGGGTTGAGTTCATGCAGCCGGCCCCTTCCTCTCTGTCCCCATGCTTGACTGATCCTGGGACTGCATGGCTGAAGGACACTGGCACTCTGGAGGTCTGCCCGAGGTTTCCTCCAGTGGCTGATGGCAGCGGGTACCGCTCACTAATTAATTAGCGCTTAAGTACTTAGCATCCTCCTGCATCGTGTCAAACGAGGATTTGAGTCTTAATTCCCTGTATAGGTAATGGTGGGAATGTGTTGGGAGAGCAGTCAGGACTGAGAATAAGCTGGTCCCTGCGCTTGGCTGCAGGCTGAGGACACAAGCTGCTGCTGGGGCAGAGGGAGAGCCTAGGGGCAGAGTTCCGAGACCCTAAGATCCCTGGACCCCCAGTCCTGATGTACCAGAAGCCCTGTCATGCCACATGCAGATGCCTGGGTTGAACTGCCAGCCTATTTCCTGCTACCTCTGTGCTCCTGAGTTCCGGCTCTGAATGAGTCACTTTACCTTGGACCTGATTTGCATATATGCAGGTGAGGATGTGTACCTGCCCACAGGACAGTTGCAAAGGCCAAACAAGCCACCATGGAGAAATCCTGTAGATTGCGCTGGCATGTGGTAGGGGCCAGCTCATAGGAGTTGTCATCTTTCATGTACTCACGGTAGGGTGTGTTTTTATTTATTCGACAAACACATCTCAAGTGTGTATTGTGTACCTGCTGGGCGTGGACTTGGGAGCTAGGCACTGTGCTGGGTCAGTCTCTGGATCTCTGGAAGTCCCAGGCTAAACATCAGGGAGATATGGATGTTGACAGACTCCATCACAAAGGGTTAGAGCAGCGGTTCTCAATCTGTGGGTCGTGACCCCTTCAGGGTCTCATATCAGATGCCTTGCATATCAAATATTTATATTACAATTCACAACAGTAGCAAAATCACAGTTATGAAGTGGTAACAAAGTAATTTTATGATTGGGGGTCACCACAGCGTGAGGAACTGTATTAAAGAGTGGCAGCTTTAGGAAGGTCGAGAACCACTGGGTTAGAGTGAGGCTTAAAAAGCCGGCCACATTCTCACTGGGGTCTCTACACCTGATCCACCAGGAAGGAGGAGGAGGGAGAGTGGTCCCGGCAGGTCTGGGCCGGGGCCCTGCAGGCCCGGCAGAGCAGCTCCACCTCGAGCCCAGCGTTACTCACAGGATCTCTCTGGGAAAGTGACTGTGTGCCTTGGCTGTTGGTACCCTGTCAGCCTCAGGGCAGGGCCGCTGAGACCTCTTAGGAGGACTCCCTACTCAGTATGAGTATTCAAGGGCCCTGGGTGGGGTTTGAAATGAGTCCTAAGCAAGGGTCAAGAGGTTGGGGAGAGCCATGAGGCAGGTAAGGCCAAGTCTGACCCCTTTGTCCAAATGCTTTTGGTGTTCCACTGCCTCTGTCAAGGATGTGGCTTTTCTCGAATCTGTGGTGTGGTGCCCTGTGATGCTGGGCCACTGAAGGGTGCAGAATCTGTGTGTGGTGTGGTGCCCTGGGATGCTGGGCCACTGAAGGGTGCAGAATCTGTGTGTGGTGTGGTGCCCTGTGATGCTGGGCCACTGAAGGGTGCAGAATCTCTGTGTGGTGTGGTGCCCTGTGATGCTGGGCCACTGAAAGGTGCAGAATCTGTGTGTGGTGTGGTGCCCTGGGATGCTGGGCCACTGTAGGGTGCAGAATCTCTGTGTGGTGTGGTGCCCTGTGATGCTGGGCCACTGTAGGGTGCAGAATCTCTGTGTGGTGTGGTGCCCTGTGATGCTGGGCCACTGAAGGGTGCAGAATCTCTGTGTGGTGTGGTGCTCTGGGATAATGGGCCACTGTTGGGTGCAGAATCTGTGTGTGGTGTGGTGCCCTGTGATGCTGGGCCACTGAAGGGTGCAGATCCTTCACCCATCATGGACCCCTCATCACCTCCCACAGGTGGGATGAGGCCAAGATCCAAACCTGATCCACCCAGTTATCCTTGTTACTTGGTGAGTGGTCGCTGAGTGACCAGATGAATGCACAGCGCGGGGATACCACACAGCGCGGGGAAAGACGACAATATGCGTGCTGCTTGGTGAGGCTGTCAGGGCATCAGCAGGAGGAAACATCCCCCTGGTTTAGGGCAATCTGAAGCTAGTCTATATAACTGCACAGAGTTCCAGAAATTTAAGGGACATGGGGTAGGGAGGGGGTGAGAGAGAGAGGGGGGGGGGCGAGTTCACAGAAGAGTGCACTGCCCAGGAAGTATGCCGTTCCATGGGTAATCCGAGCATTTCCTGGTAGAAGTGCTGCCCACACGGTGCGCCAGGCACATTGATGGCAGCTGAGGATTCACCCTGCCTGGGCCTTACCCGCCCTGCTCTTGTGGAGCTGCTAGTGATGATAAGGGAGCTGAGCTTGAAGCAGGAGGATACCACGAAGGTAACAAGGATGTCTTGGGCGTGTGGCTCAGTGGTTGTCCTGGCTAATTTTGTGTCTACTTGATTCAAGCTAGAGTCATTTAAGAGGAGGGACTCGGGGGCTGGAGAGATGGCTCAGAGTTTGAGAGCACTGATTGCTCTTCCAGAGGTCCTGAGTTCAATTCCCAGCACCCACATGGTGGCTCACAACCATCTGTAACGAGATCTGGTGCCCTCTACTGGCCTGCAGGCATACATGCTCTATACATAATAAATAAATCTTAAAAAAAAAAAAAAAAAAGAGGAGGGACTCTCAAATGAGAAAAATGCCTCCATAAGATCGGCCTATTGACAAGCCCGTAGAACATTTTCTTAGTTAGTGATTGATGGGGGAGGGCCCAGCTCACTGTGGGTGGGGCCATCACTGGGATGGTGGTCCTGGTACTATTAGAAAGCAGACTGAACACACTATGGTGGAGAAAGTCAGTAAGCCACCCCTCCATGGCCTCTGCATCAGTTCCCATCTCCAGGTTCCTGCCTTGAGCTCTTGCCATGACTTTGCTCAGTGATGGAGTGTGACCTGAGAGCTGTAAGCTGAAATAAACCCCTTCCTCCCCAAGCTGTTTTGGTAATGATGTTTTATCACAGCCATAGAAACCCTAGCGAAGACAGTGGTAGAGCAGTTTCCTAAAACACGAAAGACTCTGGGTTCGAACTCCAGCACTCTCCCCTTCCATATGTGCCTCAAAGAAACAAAACAAAACAAAACAGGAGATTGGAAGAGCGAAACTCTTAAGCAACCATTTATCCACTCCTTGATAGCTCAAATACCCTGAGCACTCACACTGGGCCAGAGGGTGTCAATCCCTCCTCATGCTGCATCTCCCTGTCCAAGGCCAAGCTGCTCATAAACAACAGAGCTGAGACTCAGACCCCAGCATCTCGGGGGTGAAGACCAAACTGTCAGCTCCTCTCTGCTGCCCCACAGGTCCTTATCAGTGCAGAGCAGTGGTATGGGACAGGTGGGAGGAGGGCAAGGGACGGTTTCAGGCTGCTGGCTGCCTCAGCATGTGTAGCCCCAGCATCTGGGCAGCTGGAAGGATGATGTGCTGTTGAAACCGAGGGATGTGTGAAGTCTACCTGAGCATCTTGGAAAACCTCTCTGCAGGTTCCTGGCAATGTCCTCGTGGGAGCCAGCTCATGTATTTTAAGAAAAAAAAATCATTAAAGAAGTCCAACCCAGAGAGAGGCTGTAAATGTAAAATATTGGTAGTTTGACAGTGTATCCCTAGGAGCTGTGATCGGAGTTCACCACAGAGCCAGAACCCCATGCCAGAAATGAATCATGATGATTTTTCCAGATGGTTCCTGGGATGTCTGCCCTAAAGTTTGCACCTGCCCACCTAACTGGGGACTACAAAGGCTTGTGGATGCCATCAGCCAGGGAAGGAGAATGTATAGACACCGGCAGAGTGATGGACGGAGCCAGGCCTCACTTTTGGAATGGTGCCCAAAGATCTAATTCTGTAAACACCCCAAGTTTTCCTCGACTTTGGCTGTTACCGATCACACTGATAGCCAGCCCCTCACTTTGTGGCATTCTAGAGGAGGAAAATCAAGGGTTTTGACTCCTGTTAGTGGGTGCTTGTGGATGATGGGAACAAACGCACAGTTGAGGCACAGACACAGCATATACTGGCCCCTAGGCCTGGGAAGTTCCTGTGCCCAGCGGAGGTGTCCCACCCAGGCCATACTGGATTCTCTTCTTTCGTTCAGCAAGCCATGGAGAAAGGGTTGAAAATGTTAGGCATCCTATCCATTTTAAAGTTCTGGGGACCCCTTCCTAAGCTCAAGTCACATTCCAGATGTTGGCAGCCCAGGTATGGATCTGGCCCAGGCAAGAGGTCTAAGACTGGAAAAAGAATTCCCACGACCTCACCCTCTCCCCCAGCCCCGCACATCCAGAGTGATTTCCAGCAAAGCACCTGACCCCTCCCTCCCTCCTCTTCCCAGCCAGGAGACAGGGAGGATGACATTGAGCGCCAGCTCTGGGGCGTCCTAAGGGTTAACTAATTAATGGTCGGAAAGTGCTTTGAAAAAATAAAGCGCCGGATAATGGGAAGGGCAATTATGTTGGGAGAAACTCCTAATTTGGCTGGAATTGATGTTAATGATAAAGTATCTGAAACATGCAGCAAGCAGGCGTGATTGTATTTTATATGACGGAAAAAGACACCCATGCAGGGGACACCGAGAGTGGTTAATTTGGTTAAATAAAGTGAAAGATAAAAGGAACACAGACACCTTGGGACTATTTATCTGGACTTGGTGTAACACTTAGGAACAGGAGAAGGACCTTGGACTCTTACTGTTTATTTGTTTGTGATGGAAAGAAATGGGAACGTGTCTGCTGGGTGGCTCTCAAAGAGACCAGGAAAGCCAATTTCGATGAGGAAGCTTGGCGTTTCCAAGTAGGCAAGGCTGTGTCCTCAGGAAAGAGTCAATGCTTTTGTGAGAATCAATGTGTGTGTGAGAGCACTCTCACTTCAGATCACCAGATTTGGAGGGTCTTAGAGAGCAGGGATGCACGTTTATCTTCTAGAGGGAGAAACTGAGACCGGGGCATGGAGAGGGAGTGGGACAGGGGTCAACGCAGGACCCAACATTTACTGAGTACTTTTGTTTGTCAGACCACGTGATAGGTAGGCTGTTAGGATCCCTTAGCATCCTTGAAGCAAGCCTGTATGTGGGTGCCATCTTTACCCCCATCTCACAGAGGGAGGAACGGAAGCTCGGAGAGAAATGCAGCCTGTTCAAGGTCATACGGCCGGAAAGCAGTGGACCAGAAAGTTGGGCTCAGGCTGCCTGATGCTGGAAACGAAACTCCACAAAAGTGATTTTGAGACTAATTAAGTGCTCTTGAGATTCATGGCTCTGCATTCCTTCACTCCATTTTGCCTGCTGAAGAGAGAAGTAGAACAAGAATATAGGGGAGTCCTGTTGCTGTCCTGGGGGTGCTATGAGGGGCAACACAAGGTGTTGAGGCCTCCTGGCCAGGGACCAGGGCAATGCCAGGACCCTTGGGAGGGTTTGAACTGTAGTTTCAGTCTCAAGAGGATAGCATAAAGTTGCCCCAGGAAAGACAGCAGTCTTGTTTTCTGGAAGGTCTTGAGGTCCCTGCAGGTCCAGATTAGTATTCAGTATTTATAATATTTCCATAATGGTAAAACAAAAGAAAACAAGCAGAGAGAATGCATTTTTAATCACCAATCATTTCTCTTTGTTTGTTGTGAATGAACAGCGAGGTGAAATAGTATTTCATAATCACCCCATTCGAATTTTCCTCCCCACAAAGCACCGAGAAATCTCTAAATAAAATAAATAAACAAGCCAAGACCTTAAAATAAATTCCAGAGGGCAGAGTGCTACGTGTGGGTTATCACAGCTGTGGGTGGCAGGGGCTGGGGGAGGGAGGACAAAGGACCAGGCTCTTGTCACTTACCTGCCATCAGAGACCCCAGGGCTGAAGCCCCACATGGCGGGTGAGACAGCTGAGAAGCCATTTGCAGAACCGCAGAACAGGATGCTGCCAGTTCCCACCCTGCATTTTCTTTTCTTCATTTTTTCCCCCCTTTAGAACCGTCTGGGTCTCATCGTCTCACTGAAACCCAAAGGCATCCCTGGCCCTTGGAGTTTCACAATCTTCCAATCAAATTCCTCATCCAAGAGACTTCTCTGTACAGGGCTGTCTCTCTCAGGGTGGTCTACCTCTCAATGATAGAGAGAAAAACGGGATCGGAGAGAAAGGGACGTAGCCAAGAGCTCCCAGCAAACGAACACAGATGCTGGGAACTCAGACCGCTTGACAGCCTGTCAGATCAGCCTTCGTCCACCTGCACTTAGCTCAGAGTCTTTGAGAAGCTTCCTAGGCTCCTGAATTTCCTTATAATGTGTTTGTGCATATTGACATTGGCAGGTCCATCGGTCCTAGCAAGGTGCCCAGCAGACGAGGCACTCATCAAATGTTCGTTGGCTAGGCCAGTGAGTCTATGAATAGATAGATGGACAAGTGTCAGATGCATGAGTACTTGGATGAATGGATAAGAAAATGGGTGTGTGGATGAATGAATGGATGGATAGATCGATTATTGAATAGATGGGTGGGTGGATAAAAGGTTGCATTGATTAATGGATGGCAGCTTGGACGCATGGATGAACGCTTGGAAGGATGGATGGGATAGATGGGCAGATGTATGGATGAGACGTAGAGATGGGTAGACAAGAAGCTAATGCTGATATTTGCTCCCTTCACAGATCTGTGGAAAAGGCTACTTTGAGATGGCAACTGGTTAGCTAGCCAGTTCTAGTCGGAGATAGCCTGGTCAACATGGGGAAAGGAGGTCTGATGCTCTGAATTTATTATTATTATTTTTTTTTTTTGGTTTTTCGAGACAGGGTTTCTCTGTGTAGCTTTGCGCCTTTCCTGGAACTCGCTTTGGAGACCAGGCTGGCCTCGAACTCACAGAGATCCGCCTGGCTCTGCCTCCCGAGTGCTGGGATTAAAGGCGTGCGCCACCACCGCCCGGCTTGATGCTCTGAATTTAAATCTTCAACAATCAAGCTGTCTTCTAGCAGAGCAAGTCCCTCCAAGAAGAAATTTTGGGGCCTCTAGTGACCAAACAGACTCTACTTTAAGTAAGTCACATGACAGGAGAAAACACTGGCAGGGTCAGAGGAATGGGCTCCACTCACACTTTGCCACCAATTTCCCGCACAGCCATAGTCAGCAGCCTCACCCCCTGGACCTCAGTTTCCAACTCTGAACTGTTCTGTGTGTCTTGGCTCTGGGTCGGGCCTTCTCTGTGGACAGCAGGATCTCTGTAGCTCTGCTTTATCATCTAGGTGGCCTTGTGTTCCCGTTTCCAACTTCTTCATGTCAAGGAGCCGTGCTCAGGGCTGGCCAACACTGCCTGTGCCTTGTTGGGCCAGCGGAATGGAGGCAATACAAAACAACAGGAAGCCAGGCGAGATATTCTCTGCAGGCAGGCCCCACACTCCCTCTGAATCCTATTGAAAAAATAATAAAAAGGTAATTACTTTGTCATTACTGAACACTGGTTTGTCTTTTTCCCCCCCTTTCCTTAAGGCCTGGCCATAAATAACTAAGCCATTACCTCTCATAGTGGACACATATGTATACAGGACCTGATTTCTTGCACACTTCTCTCTCCACCCCCACAGTCCCACCCTATCCTACCCACATATACAATGTCTGCCACACCTCTTCTCTCTCTCTCTCTCTCTCTCTCTCTCTCTCTCTCTCTCTCTCTCTGACTCTCTCTCTCTCTCTCATGTACCCTCCTGTCTGCGATGCTACTTGCTCACTTGACATTTTCTAAGCATTCTGCTGGGTGCTGGAAATGATAAAACAGCCACTGAGTGTGACTCCAGGCCTCGTCTCTGTCTGAATTATCTCACAAAATTCTTCCTACAATGGTGGAAGGCAGATTTGTTGCCATATTACAGATGGTGACACTGAGGCCGAGAAAGGCTCAAGGAAGGAGTGGAGCTGGAATATCTGAACCCCTGTGACCAAATTCTGAAATTATGCTCCAATACACACACACACACACACACACACACACACACACACACACACACACACACACAGAAAGAGAGAGAGTTTAATTCAGGTAGGATTCAGGGAGAAGACCATGATAATACGTACTGAGATAAAATAAGTAAGCAGGGGCTGTGGGAACACAAGTTGAGACATCTAGCTCAGCCCTGGGTAGGACCACATCTTGGAAGGCTCCCCAGAGGAGACTCCTGTTTTGACCTTGTTAGTTGTTGCTCTTTTCCCAGACAGGGTCTCACATAGCCCAGGCTGGCCTTGAACTTGCTCTGTAACTGAGGATGGCATTGAACTTCTCAGCCTCTTGTCTCTACCTCCTGAGTGGTAGGGTTACAGGCATGGGTTACCATGAGTGGCTTGGGATTTGATATGGTGCTGGGGATGGAAGCCGAGGGGGGCTTCGTGTGTGCTAGGTAAGCAGTGTACCAGTAGAGCTGTGTCTTCAGCCTCTTGGTTTGGTGTTAATGGGTGAGTGTGAGGAAGAAAGGCCTCAGGGCAGAGGGAATGGTGGCAGCTCACAGGCCCAGAGGTGAGGGCAGGAGAGCAGAGCAAGGATCCAGAAAGCTCTGCCTGGCTGGCACAGAAGGTGGCAAGGGGGTGGGACAAGGTGAGGCGAGAGAGGCGGGCAGAGCCGCTGCATACATCCCGGCCAGCCTGGCAGAGCTGGGAGGTCCTCCCCACCCACACTCAACTACCTGGCACTCCTACCCATGTGACACGAGGCACTTCATCAGCAAAACAGCTCTTTCCTGCCTCCCTGGCCGGCCCCGCCCTCTGTGGGACTTGGTGCCATAGGCAGCTGCCACCTCCACAGGTCCGGTTGGGAAGAAGCATGGCTACTTCTGAAGTGCCAGGGCAAGTTTCCTTTGCCTGTGGCTTAGCCATGCCAACCTCAGGCACGAGCTACCTCTTAGGACTGAAGAGGCAGGACCTGTGCTCGCAGAAGTTGGGGCTGATTTCAGTCGGGCAGAGAAATAGGAGGAAGCAGAAAGGATGAGGGCTAATGATGGGTACATGTGTGTGTAGCGCGAGTCAGCCATGGGAAGTGTGGTTTTTCCTAGGAAGACAAGGAGAGAGAGGGAGGCAGGTCCCTCTGACTTTTCAATCTTGAAGTTTATCTTGTTCAACAGGCCCTGGTGCCAGACCTACCCCGCCCTGGCAGGCGTGGGAGGGGCTAAGGTGTTGGCCCATGGGTCTTTGGGTAAGAGGTGATGTCAGCAGGCAGCCCTGCCCCTTACCTGGCTGTCCCTTTGTGTATTCGGGTATCTGCTGCCAACTCAAGTACAGCCTGCCAGGATACACGGCACAGTCATGCCTCCAAACCTTCTCTAAAGGGACACAGGGGCCTGGCCTGGTAGTGCAGACCTGTCAGTAATCTCAGCTATTCAGGAAGCTGAGGCAGGGGGATCAAAAAATTCAAGGCCTGCCTGACCCAGAGAGGACGTCCAAGGAGAGCTTGGGTAGCTTAGTGAGACCCTATACCATGATGAAAATAATAAACCTGAAAAACTACAATTAAAACAGGTCTGGTGTGGAGCTTACCATGCACAAGACCCTAAGTTTAATCCCCAGTGAGGAAAATAAGGGGTGCCACAGAAGAGCACTTGCCCCACTCAGCTCTTGCCCCTCTGCCTAAGAGACACTCTACATACACATCCTGAGTCTCCCAGGCAAGCTGCAGAGGCACTTCAGGTGTCCCTGGCGGGTTTCCCTTGTATTTAAAATCCATTCCACACCCTAATACTTGCCTCTTACTGTGTGAGTATGTGTTCGTGGTTTGTATTTTATTTATGTTTATTACCCCCACCCCGCCGCCACCGCTGCCATTGTTTACATTGAACTCTTTCCCCAACCCCCTCATCCCTGGAAAGTAACACTTTTTTCTTCTTCTGGTAGAGGGCATGGATGATGCTAAAGCGGCAAGGAAACGTGGTAGAGACAATGGGACCAGGGAATATTTCCTCGTAAGAAAATATTAGTCACCTGGGACTCTTCTCGTGATCAGGCAGGGGTAAACACAAATACAAAAAAATGCCAGTTAATGAGAACAAAGCCAGAAGGAGAAGGTCCTGGCAGCGAGAAAAACAGCCAGCTCCTCGCTTGGAGCTGACACTCAGGCAGGAAAACCGAAGGCAGGTACCCAGTGGCTCTGGGGCTCAGGAAAACAGGTAGTATTTATGGCATAAAAACCCCTAAGGATTTTCTGCCGAGAGGTTTCTAGAAGGTGCAGGTGGATCTGCGGGAGGATGAGGGAGCTCAACTCAGTTGAGGC
Source organism: Peromyscus californicus insignis (assembly GCF_007827085.1). NCBI lineage: Eukaryota > Metazoa > Chordata > Mammalia > Rodentia > Cricetidae > Peromyscus > Peromyscus californicus. Next base: position 9,141,064 of record NW_026294573.1, read on the forward strand.
TGAAAGATTGTCCAGGCCCACCCCATCCCTTTTACCCATACGGGCTCAGCACACAGGCCCAGAGCCTAGCTGTGACTCTGAAGATGAGAACAGGGACCTCACTTTCGGTTCCAGCTCTGAAGTCCTTCCCCTGTCTCTGCCGAGGTTGTGGATCTTAGCAAGGCCACTCGAACCTTGAAACAGCCCCTGCATGAGGCCAGCTTGGTTCTAATAAGGATTCATGATTGGAATCACAAGCTCCTTCACCCATTAAATTAGCAGGGGTTAAAAAGAGAGAGAGAACATTGAAGGTTGGAGAGAGCGAGGTGGCAATGAGCTGGTAGAGCTGCCTGAGGGAGGGCAGACAGATAACACCCTCCCAGAGAGGGCAGTCTGGCGATGGGTCTCAAAAGCTTTGAAATGTGTGCATGCTCTTTAACTCAGCAAATCCACTTTAAAGAATTCATGTGATTATTTATGGACGAGGATATTCATTAGGGTTATTTACAGTAATGAAAAGAATTGGGAACAAGTTCTGGGTTCAAAATTTTCAGTAGTGGAGGATTGCTTGAGTAAATTACCATCTAACTCGGCTCCACAGCCATTAAAAGTCACATTGTAGAAGAATATCTAAGCATGTGAAAAAAAATGCATGTCACATACCTGTGGCAAGCTAAGGAAAAAAAAAATTATCTAATGTGTTCCTTGTGATTTTGTCGGAAAAGACCAAGAAAAGAAACCTATTTTTTAAAAAAACGAGACTAGGAATATTCAAGGTGATTTAGTCATGGACAGTGGGATTAAAATGACTTTCAAAGAGGTTAGGGATGTGGGTTACTAGTTAGTGCTCAGTCCCTTACACCATGTAAGTAGGGCATCGCACACGCCTGTAATCCCCGTATTTGGGAGGTGAAGGCAGGAGATCACAAGTTCAAGGTCATTTTCAGCTACATAAGGAATTCTAAGCCAGCCTAGTATACAAGAAAAGAAAATTACATTTTCTCCCTGTTTATTTGTGTTTTCTGAATTTTCTATAACAAATACATGCTGTGTACATAGTAAGAGGCAAGTAATTGTGTACTTTGCGAAGGAATGAGGGTGTACCAGGGGGGAAGGACTCGCAGAGTTTAACAATCTAGATGAGCTCTGAGATCAGAGTTTAGGAAAAGCCCCTCTCCCGGCTTCCCTACCCAGGACACTCCCAAGAGAGACATTCGTAAAGAAAATGAATGAACTCAGCTCTTTTTATTTTTAATTACAACTCGCCCAGTAATCACCATAATCGCTTGTCTCTGGCACTTGTTTATTTAGTCACTAGGCATCTATTGAGTGCCTACTGGGGCAGCAGCTCCATGAGAGACACAATGAACCCCCAAAACTAACCAGTACCTGAGGGGAACCTCAAGACAAAGAATATAGCCCATGCAAGACAGGGAACTAGTATACGGTCTGCCATTTTCTTATTGAGTAATTGCTGTGTTCAAAATACTTTTGAATGACTTGGGGGTTTTGTTTGTTTGTTATTTAGATTACAACCAGATGTAATGGAGTGAGATCTGGTGGTGCACACCCTAATCCTAGAACTTGGGAGGCCGAGTCAAAAAGATCTTTAGAGTTTAAGGCCAGCAGAGCACAGAAATACCAGGCCAATCAGGGTGACATAGCAAGACACGAACAGATGAAACGCATGGAGAGAAATACATGCTCTGGCCTCTTCTCCCAGTACGTCTCCTGCTCAGTCTCTCTGGCTTCTGAGTACGGACAGAAGGTAGGCAAGATTGTTGCACCCTTGCTAAATCAAGGAGGGACGTTTGCTAACTTGTTGCCCACATAGCTAGTCCTAGGGGACTCAGACTGTCTACCTCAGTCTTACAAGTTGTTCTTTGAGCTTTGGTGTCTTCTTTTGTATAATGGGAATTGTATTCATCACTGTAACTACTTCTTACTGTTGTTGTATGGGGCTGCTGAGACAATTCAAGTGTTCTTTGACACATAGTAACCACTTGATAAACATTGGCTACCTATGTAGGGTCGGATTTTGCTTTCAATCCTTATAGAGGATTAGATACCAAAAAACAGTGAGGGAGGCTAAGCTGCCATACCTTCCAAGGCTTTGCTAATCATACCAACAGAGGCTGGCTTAAATTTGTTTGTTTCATAATCAATTATTCAGACCCAGTGTTTGGCTCCCGAGCTCCAGAGATAAAGACACAGTCTTCGTTCAGTGGGGGCAGTGTGTTTAGTGGGGGACGTCTCCCTAGAGACTTAGAAATGGGATAGGCTTTTGATTACAAACATTCCACCCAGAGGCAGGGACTGTCCAGTTTCCTGTGCTATGACACAGACCTCCAGAGTCACCTCCTCCCAGCTCACTATGGATTCCAGCAAAATACCAGGGAGTAGAAACCCAGGGCAGGTTACTTCATCCACCTGGCGTCTCCTAGGTTATACTAGATCAATCCTCTTTGCTCTCTCAAGCATTTTTCTTGGTTCTTTCTAATCGTTCTTCCCCAGAGCAGAAAGTTCCAGGCACCTTGATTCCAGTGACTGACTCATCAGTGAGGGCCTATTATATCCCAAGCACTGTCATGAGTACCAAAGACACCGAGTCACCAAGTCCCTGTCGGCAGGGTGCTTCCATTCTAGCAAGGGCAGCCAGAAAGGAAACAGGAATCAATGCATAAGCAAACTCATTGCATATCCACAAACAGGATAAAGTAACAGAGAGGCCAAGAGCTTCTGCAGGAGGGAGTAGAGGAACAGGTGAACATGGTCAGTGGGAGTTCATGGAGATCCTGCACCCCACAAAATGGGCTGTCCAGGCAGGGGGAGCCAGGGCCCTGGGGTGGAGACAACCTGGTGTTTCCTAGGATGAAGGAAGTCAGTGTGACCAAGGGGAAAGGCAGAGGGAGACGAAACTAGAGCAGGCAGGGGTCAGATCTTGAAAGGCTTTGCTGTAGGGAAAAGAGTCAGGATTTCATTGTGAGGAATGCTCCAGGAAATGTTTTTTGGGGGAGAAAAATCAAGAAAATGAGTAAAAAGAACACCTGAGCTCAGCCCTCCTTGGGAATTAGGGTGAGTGAAAGGTTCAGTAAATGCATACTAAGTGAATGAATGAGGAAAGGACCACTCCTGGAGAAAAAAAAAAAAACAAAAAACAGACAGATGAAAAGAAGGGATGGAGAGAAGACAGGAAGGGATGAGGAACAGAGGAGTACTGGATGTCCCCAGGAGCAATGACAATTACTGGCACTTACCGATCAATATCTTGGCCCAGGCCCTTTTCCTGCATTAACTTCAGGCTCTCAACACTCCCAGGCAGGACCTACTATTATTATCCCCATTTCACTGTTGAGCCAACTGAGGCACTGAGAGGTCAAATGTCTCATTCAAGGTCACACAGTTGGTGACTGGCTGTCGTCTGGCTGGTAATGGCTTCTTTGTGCTTCTGTGTTGCTGCAGGAGTGAAGGATGGGGGGGGGGCCCTCGTCCAAAGTTAGAAGGCCTATTTGTCACCTCTCACACGACAGTGGCTCAGTGTCTCTCTCTGTGGGCTGGCAGGCTTGATCTTGAGATCTCTGGGGGGCAAGTGTTCTCCTGAGTTCACCAGGTACAGAGATGTTGAGTGAGCAAACCCCCTGGGTACTGAGGAGGCCCTTGGATGGGACAGCAAAGGACAGGGTTAGGCCCAGCATCTGGGTGTGATTCCAAATGATTCCTGTTAATTCTTGGGATAAGGAGGGGAGGGTTGTCCAAATCCCCAAATCTGACTTTTGTGGGCTGACAAATCTGGACACATTTTGAGTAGTGGGAGCTGGCATTTTTTTGAGCCAGTTCATTTCCCAGCAAGTGTGACACCAGCTGTCACTTAACATAGCATCTAAAGAGGGTGAGACACCTCATGGCCCTGATCTAAAGGTTTTATTTGGGGACTCCAACACCTCAGGGCCAGAGAGCCATAGAGTCCGCAGACTCTGGCTATTTGCCTCTGGACCAAAGAACTTTCAGCTTGTGGCAGGGCATGGAGCACATCACAGCATATGTCTGTCCCAGTGATTGCCATACAAGATGTGGGGTCACAAGACTGAGCAAAAGCTTTACGGAGTGGCCTTCGATCCCCAGCCAGTAGCCATGTTTCACCAGTTTGTGGCATCTTCTTTTAGCACAACACACCATGTAAAGCACATCTCAAAGCCTAGGTCATACTTTACATTTTTATTCGTTTATTCAATCAATATTTACCTCCTTAGTACTATTCTGGTCAGTTTTCCACTTGTCTTGCCTTCTGGGGTCCTCTTCATTTTCTTTCGTGCCTCACTCTTATTTTTATCCGGAATTTCTGCAGTTGGAAAAATGGGTACCATCACTGGTTCCATCCATGCTGGGGTGTGGTGCCTGGCTGGGAAAGGCAGGACCTAGGCTGTAGGACCCTATGACCCATGTCCGTGCTGACAGCTAACTCAAGGCCCCGCCAGTATGCTAGGATGCAAGTTGTCCTTCAAGGGACATGAAAGAAGCTGTCACCTTCCTCTGGGCCAAGGGATTGGCTCTCCCAACACACTCTGCTTTCGTCGTGGACCTTTTCACTCCGTAATATTACTGTTTTAATGTACACGATTTACCCTCCTCCCACGCACACAGTAAGGTCATTCTGTGCGGCCTATCTTGCTCACTTAAGGAAGTATTTCTTGCACAAGGGACTAAATGAAAACCCCCCTTGCAAAGAGTAAGTGCAAAGAAAATATCAAACCGGGAAGATTCCATTCGACACTTCTAACAGTCTGACTTGCAAAAAAGAGCCAGTTTTCATTGAAAAAGTAGGAATCAAACTCGGGGTGTTAAAGGGTTCAGAACAGCTGGAAAGTAACGCACCCTGCCCCTTTCTTCTGTCCCAGTCTCAACTCCATTCATAGGGTGTAGAAACCTTCCGGAACCGCAAAAGGGAGCAGTGCTCTCTGATGCTGCTTCGCAGGCCGATCTCGCCCGCCGCGCGCATACACGGAGCCCAGCCTGGGCGGTGGGTGGGAAGAATGCAAGAAGGGAAGGTCTGGGGGTGTGAGGGTGGAGCGGAGCCCGGCCCCACGATCCGGCCCGGGTTTTGCATGCCACCCACTCGCCCATTCGGCCGCGGAGAATTCCATAATCACAGCGGGCGAGAGCAGAGACTGGGAGCGAAAAATCCGGGATCCGGCAACTTTGGTCGCGCATGCGCGCCCGCGGCGCTCCATCCCAAACACACACACATTTTTCCCCGGACTTGGAAAGTCACCCAAAGCCGCCCCAAGTGCAGGTAAGAGACTCGGCGCTCCTTCAACCGCGGCCCCCCCCAAGCCCTCCACCTCTGCGGGCCTATCGGGGCGCTTTCCGGCTTCACCCCTGTCCCGGTGCAGCCCACTACCCCACGGGTTGCGGCTTGCTGCAGGGAGCGGGCGAGCGAGAGAACCACCGAGCCAGCCAGCTTGCGAGCAGCGGCTGCCACCCAACTCCGGCCGTACGGGAGGTAGGGGGCTCAGAGGGCTGGCACCCCGGCGCAGGGCGGTGCGTCGCCCGCAGTGGCCAGGGGAATGCCCAGAGAGTCGCTCCGGGGGAGGGAGGGCAGCAGCTTCTGGGGGGTCACTTACTCCAACTGAGGGGTCGGCGGGGTAGGGGAGAAGAGGGGGAGGTGCCAAGTACGAGTACAGGACTTTGCAACTAGGGTGGGGGCGCCTTCCGCGCTGTGGGCTGGGGGGCGCAGGTGCTTGCCAATACTGGGTGATTATTCCTTCTCCCACGCCCCCCTCCACCTGCAAGGGGGGTCGTGAGCTGTCTTGAGACGAGAAGGAGGCAGGGGTGAGGGGTTCCTGGGGTGACTTTGCAAGACTTTGCCCAGGGGAAGGGGTGGGTGGGGATCTCCTCCAGCCGGCTCTTGTGCCCCGACACCGGGGTGTGTGTGCTGTCGGCAGAGGTAGGCAGTGTTCGTGTAGGCGCAGGGTGCCAAGGGGAGCCCCGGGTGGGAAAACGAAGACAAGAGGGTTATTGGATCGGGGGAGCGGCGCCCCCTTTTCTATCTGTGCCTGGGAAGTTTATCTCAAGTGCGCGGCTCCGAGCGCGGCAAGTGGCGCTCCTCACTCTCTTCCCCATCCCCAAGTCTCCCCCGGCTCAGGCTCGCGAGGCTAGGTACTGAGAGTCGGAGCACCGGCTCAGACCGCTCCGCGGTCGGCTGAAGCTCGCCTGGGTCTGGGGAAAAGTTCCGGGGAGTTGTGGCGGCTACTGTGTGTGCCGAGAGAGAAGTTGCGCCCAGGGACTTGGGACGCTGAGCAGGCAGGCCCGGTTGCGGGTGGAGCGGTGAGCTCCGGCGCCGGCGGTGGGGGGACCTCTCTCTAGGGGTAGGAGAGGATCGGGTGGGGTCTATGACCCTAGGTGGGCTGAGGAATACCTGGGGGATCGGCGTTTGGAGAGGAGGATCCCTGAATCCAAGGGCATAGGGCTGAAATCCGCTCTTGGTAGAGGACAGAGAGGAGAGTAGCTTATAGGGGAATAGGGGACAGTTAAGGGGAGGTGGCTGGGCCACTGGGCCACTTGGGTCGAGCTTCACTGTAAAGGAGCGTCAAGTGGTGACTGACGAGTGTCGGGGAGCGGGGCTTCGAGGGGTGCGCGGGAATCGGGGGACCTGGCCAGACAGAACCACAGTCCTGGAGTTCCCGGGACAGGGGGCTGAGTCGTGCGCCCGGGGTGAGCCGGCCGGGCGGAGCGGCGGCCGGTTTATTTTTACTCGGTGGCATTTGTAGAATGTGCAGCTGATGACCGTCGGCCGCCAGGAAGTTTTGCTTTCTGTTCTTTCTCTCTCTTTCCGAAGCCAGAGCGTCCAGGAGCGGGAGAGACGGGGAGCCGGGCCTGGGAGGGGAGGGGGGGCCTCCTAGGGTGGAGAGATGAGGGTAGGGGCGCGTTGGGGCTGCGGGCGGGGGTGCCCCGGCGCGGGCAGGCTCAGGGCCACCGAGGAGCGGTTGAGCGAATGTCTGTCCCCAGCATTTGGACGCTCCTCTGCGAGGGGAACAGGTGTATGTGCTGTCAATCACAGCGGGAGGGACACTTTGGGGGCGTAGATTAAGATCATAATAATAGATTTTTCTCTAGGGGGTGGGCACAGATTCTTCTTCCAAGTCTTCCCCGACCGGGGTCCGGAGTTGGGGGAGGAGAGGAGTGCGGCCAGGGACCGCTTCTCCCTGCTTACAAGTTTCTCCGGATTCAGCCTCTGCTGGCGAAGCGGGCCTTGGTGCGGCGAGGACCTCCATCCAGGCACACTGGGACGGGTGAAGGTGCGGGTGCCTAGATGGAAGATGTGACCAGCAGTGAAGCAGGAATAATAATACTACTCCTCCGAGCCTGGAGCTCCCCTAATCATGGCTGAATCTTGGGGAGACTGGGGGTGTACGTTGCTTCTCCAGACGAGTGGGGGGGGGTGCGGTCCTCAGTGTGTGTGTAGCTGTCCAGCCAACACTTAGTATGCTCACAGAGATTGTGGGGTGGGATGGGGTAAGAGACTGGAGTAGTCTCTGGACAAAGTTGGTAAATTTAGGCCGTCTCCAAGCTGGTACAGGCGCGCGGTGAGAACGCACAAGGGAACTGGAAAACAGATCGTCTGGTAACGTTGGTGACACCCCTCACCCCGTGCCCAGCCCTCGGCGCGCGCGCATGTACACACACACACACACACACACACACACACACACACACACACACACACACACACACACACACACACTCGCCGTCCTAAAGGGAGCTGTCCCGGCTGAGCAGGAGCAGCTGCGCCAGGCGTGGGGCGGGGGGTAGTTGGTCCCCGGGGGCTGCGCCCTGACTGCGCTCCACGTGCCCGGAGGGGGCGCTGAGCAGATCTGCGCCCGAGCGCAAAGCGCTTGGCTTGTGCCCTGCTGGCGGCCAGGCGGAGCGTCCCAGACGGTCCTCGCGCCCCGCACTATCTCAAGCAAATGGAACCACTTTCCCACTTCCCAAACTTTGGCTTTGGATGCTTTGCCTCTCACTGGAGCGCTCAGACTCTTTCCTGGACAGAGAAGGGGAACTTCTTCCGTCTTTGCAGCGTCCAGCGTCTGTCTCCCCGGAACCTGGCGCATTCGAAAGACACCCCCTCACCCTATCTTGTTAGCCACCTCAGAGGCGGTTAACGAGGGTTTATGGGGAATATTGTTGAACTTCAGTAATCAGGTTTCCAGCGATCTTATGCCTCCTGTTTAATTTATTAGACTAGTTATTTATTCTGTTGATGATAATCTGTTGCTGGTTTCTATGGAGATGTTAAACTGATCTCTTTCAGAAATCAAACTCCATATGCACTAAAACGTTTAAAGAGCCAGTGCCTCCCTCTTTCCCCCCTTGCCCTTTTGTGTTGTTTTGTTTTTTAGACTTTGCACCTTCGTGTCTTGCTCTGGGTATCAGAGCATTTTATTTCCTTCTGACGAAGGAGAGGAGCTCGGGAGACTCCCGCTTCGTGGCAAGTACAGCTTATTATGGCTAACAGAAAGAGAAGGCTTTGATCCCCAAGTTGCGTCACCATTTAAAGCAGACCATCTCACCACCGATCCCTTCCCTACCCCCCCCCCCATCATAGAAGAGCAAAATTCTTTCAAGATCAAAGGGGCCAATCTAAAAAAAAAAAAAAAACTATTGTTTAAAAAAATAGGAAAGTCATTTAAATAGACACCTCCTCCTTTATATCTGCTCCTTTGTGTTTGAATGATTTTTGGAATAAGAAAAACAAAACTCAACTCATTTTTTATTCTTATTAATAGTTTATCTTGCCCCTCCTCTCAATTTAAAAAGAAAGTTCAAAGTTAGATTTCTGGGGCTGAGGGGGTTGAGGTATATTTACTTTCTTTGAGATCCTGACCATCTGTTTTTGGGAATTTCGCCTCTGGGAAGAAGGGAAAGGGTTTTCACTCAAAGTTAATAGAGTGCCTTAATTTTTTTTTTCTTTTTGGGAAGCAGTCACACAAAATTTTTAAGTCCTAAGTTTTTTCTTGCTTTTAAAGAGACTATCAGTGACCTCTGATTGGTGTCTAAAAGTATCTCAACTTTCCCCCCTTTTCTCCTCAGTTCAGATTTTTTCCTATTTTTATTTTTATTTTTCCTGTAGATTTGTGACTTTGGTGGTCATGGTGGGGAGGGGGGGTCAATGAAATAAGAAAGTGAAGCAGGAAAAAAAAATAATCTTGATTGGTGACATTCTGAAAAATTACAAACCTACCCTGCTCCGATATTTATCACGCTGACAGATATGATACAAAGCGATTGCATTTCGTAATGACCCTTGGGGACTAAGTTGTAGGTAAAACCATTTAATGCATTTTTAATATTAAAGTAAGAACTAGGTTCCATTTTCTTGGAGGTAAGAGGAATGGATGTCCCTTTCTAGAGCTGGTGTTCTTTGAGTAGGCTGTTTAGCTTTTTCAACTAGAGCCCCCCCCCTTACATTTCCATTTACTTTGTGTGTGTTGGGGGTTGGTGTGTGAGCCATACACAGGGCATTTGGCTTTCATAAATAAATTTATATCTGGCCAGAAGGCCCAATACTAAATAAGAGCTCACTTAAAAAAAAAAAACAACACATGCACAACAACCCACCAAAACTCCACCCCTGCTATAGGAAAGAAAACAAGCAATATTTGCCCCCCCCCCCCCGCCCTTTTCCATGGTCTTATTTTGGAAAGGGGTGCAGTGGTGTTGCTTTTCAGTTCACAGGAGGGAGGGGGAGCCGATCCTGTTATTTTCCTCTTTGCTGTATTTTAAATTTTTGTTTGATTTGGATTGCAAACAGAGCAAGGCTTAGGAGTAAAAAGAGCGCTGTGGCTTTAAACTCAGGAGTTTGCATATTCTCCTTGTATCTTTCCCCTTTGCTAATTATTGTGTTGTTTTCAGAGCAAATATGTCATATCCATGGCGACCGGGCAGGTTTATTGTCTTTCTGAAGCAATAGCTCACATAAGTAATTAATGACTTTCTTTTTTTTCCTCTGGCTTAGGTTAAACAGATCATTCAAGGAAAGTCATCTCTCTCTCTCTCTCTCTCTCTCTCTCTCTCTCTCTCTCTCTCTCTCTCTCTCTCTCTCCTCTCTCTTGTTTTTTTCTTTTCTTTTCTTTTTTTTAAAGCTCAGTAACATAAGAACATGAGTTAGAACAAGAAAATACTTTAGTTAAGAAGTCAACAGCTTATTTTGCCCGGATTCTTTGAAAGGCTGAAATGTCAGCTTAGCTTTCAGACCTAGGCACTGCCATCTCCCACCCCTGAGCAGTGCGGTCCATGCGTGGGCTGGCAGCCTCCTGCCAGGTTGTACACAGGGAGGCCTGGAAGTGTTGGCACGGGGGTGGGGGGGGGACTGAAGGAATTTGCTTTTGAGGCTGGGGGGGGGGCAGCAGTCCAATGAGTATTTCTCCTGTATTTAGCAGAATTTAATTAAATTGTTTACAGGAAAGAATTAATGAGTCGGTAGTAACGTGCTCCCACCTCCCTCCTTTTTCTTGGTCTGGTTAATTGGAAGGACGAAGTCTCTCTCTCCTGTTCACCTTCAGCATCCTCTGGCCTTTGTCATAAGTGCTTTTTCCCGGAAAAGTAGGTTTTGGAATCTCCTCAGCTTAATAGTTGAACAGGATAGAGTTTAGGTTTTTCTTTTCTATTTTCCTGTTAGACTTCCAACTCAAAGAAGATTCCTTCTCCTCAGGAATCTACAGCTCTGGCCGATCAGAACTTAGATATTGTAACTTGTGTGTGTGTGTGTGTGTGTGTGTGTGTGTGTGTGTGTGTGTGTTTGTGTAAGAGAGGGCCCTTTTAGCATGTACAATTGCATGGATGACTAAGGTCCCTCCAGCACAGGGTGACAGCAGTAGGAAGGTAGAGGCCACCTCTCCCCTTCCTTCAACAGTCACCTTGCATATTCTGCCTGTTTTAAATGGACCTTGCTAGTGAGAATCCTTATGATGTCAGCTTTTAACTTTAGAAATACGTTAGCTTTTCTATACGCCAGCTGCTCTTTCGCTTTCCCCAATAACATTACTCACACGTACACTGTCTTCCTTACCTCTTTTAAACGTTTCATAGAGAGCCAAGGGTTTGTGTGTGTCCTTCAAAAGGGGGGTCAGAGAGAGAGGCGCTTGTGTTGTCCTCAGACACAATTGAGAAGAATATTTGCCTCCTTCTGAACTAGTGCGGAAAGGCTGGGAGTCGATGGGGAGGGTCTTCAGGCTTTTGGTACTGACAATAAAAATATAAAGAAGAGAGATTTATTTGGCATCTGGTTTCTGAAGAGGAGAAGAGAAGGCCAGGCAAGCTTGACGCTGAGACTCCAGTAGAGCTATAATTGAGCCCGTAACCTCTTGATGTCTATATCAGAGAAACAGGCATGAGCAGAGGGAACGGGTTGAGGCAAACAAGCCTGCTGGAGGAGCTGGGGGCAGAGGCACAGGGAGAGGGAGATAGATTTAATTTATAGACATTTTAAAAACTGTAATTTCATTAGGATCTGCTCTTCCCTTTCTCTGAAGGGCAGCCCGGCAGACCGATAAGGCCGGTCCCTCTGCCCGGGATGCGTGTGTGGTTTGCTGGGCGCAAGTCTCGATGTCTTTGCCAGCTTTGAGCTCCTCTTGGTTTCTTCTCTGCCTACTGGCTGCTGCCGCCTCTCCCTTCGTCTACATTAAAACCCCCCAGTAGCTAAAAGTCAGGTGTGGCTCTGGCTGCCCTGGGATCTCCCCTCTGGTGCCACGCTCTTTAGGGAGCGGGTCTGTCTACTGCCTGGGTAGTGGCATTTGGGTGCCTTCCATCTGTCACCCGGCTGCCTGTGGTTCCAGTGGCCAGAGTCCATTGGAGGAGGAGGACAGCCCCTATCATCCCCCATCAAGTTCACCAAGTTAAGTTGCTTTGGTTCTGAGGCCACGGCTTGCGGGGGGGGAGTGCCAAAGTCTGTCATAAATTCTGCAAAAATTAATCAACCGTTTAAGAGCTGCATGTTAACGAGGTTTTTGCAGGCAATCTGCCCCCACCCCTGTCCAAAGTCCAGCAGAGTGAGGGGTGGCCTGCCCTGTGAGAGGGGAAGGGGAGTTGTCTTCTAAAATCACAGTAATTGAAGATAACTAGAGAGAGGCCAGAGAGAGATGCACTATGGGATATGAGTCCTCAAGTGCCCTTGGTCCATGTTATTGGGGCCCCCCCTGGGGCCCCCTTTCGATCTGGGTTTGTCCCGTGTGTCTTCTGTGGAGAAGACACGTAGGGAAAGAGGGGGGTGGTAGAAGGAGAGAGGGAGAGAGGAGAGAGAGGAGAGAGAGGCACATAGCTCCTTCAGAACTCATTATCATTCTTAATAAGTCTTAAGGAATACAGAAGAGCATTGAGTGTAAATGCTGGGTAATCCTAACACTTCTCAAGGTGAGAGGAGTCTTGAGGACACACAGGAAAGAGACAGCGGCAAGGGAGGGGGTCGGAGGGGGGCCTAGGGACCCTGGCAGAGTAGAGGCCCAGGCTTCAGGAGGGTCCTTACAAGGCCTGGAAGTTGGGGTGGGGGCACCCCAAGATGTCTGAGGTGGGAGGGGTGGTCTGAGTGAACACAAAGGGGGTCTTTAAGATGGCTGTTTTCTGGGGAAAGAGCAGGGAGGACGACAGCAGCCGACTTGTTTGGAAGGGGTGGGCAGGGGCCACAGGACCTTTTGCTTCCTCTTGGGTTATATCCCTAGTACTTACGCAGGCCTCAGGCTCCTGGAGGAGGTCCAGGCTGGGGCAGGGGTTCGTAAAGGGCTAGTTTTGTTCCATACCCCTGCTTCCAATCCCTTGGGATTCTACAGCTGTAGCTGTTCTAGGAAGCTGGATGGACAGGGTGGCAGCCAGAGCTCAACTCTGGACACTAGGTGGCTTAGAGGATCTGTGAGGCTTGCCAAGCAGCGAAGAACTGGCTTTTTCTCTCCTCTCAGCTGGTGGGCTCCACTGTGTGTGCGCGTGCGTGCGTTCGCTCTGCCTGCTCACTGCCAGGCAGCCTTGATGACAGGCAGGAGGCAGTGGGCACCGGCCCAGGGGCATAGCCCAGCTCAAGGGCTGGCCTTGCTCCGATCGGTTCCCGGGCACAGCAGGGATAGACCAGGGGCAGCTTCCAAAGGAAGCCACCAGCTAGGGACACCAGCAGGGAGAATGGGAGTCTAGCCCGTGTTCCCTCCTTATTCCTGCCTTAGCTACAAGGCACTCTGAGCTTGGGATGTGTCTCTGAGATGTACGTGTCCCTTATTGAGAATCCTCTTAATATGAAAAAAATCTCATAATCATAAATATCGCTTATACTTGGAGGGGTCTCACAGATCTTATAAACCCAGCCTAAGAACCCTCCAGGGCCCTTTGCTCTGGTAGGCTGCTTTCCAGTTCTCAGGGACGGGGCAGCAGCAGGATGGAGGCAGAATGGTCTTCACCACCACTCCTAGCTGCTTACCTCAGCCCTGGGAGAGGGGACCACTTCCAACTGTCACAAGGGGGGCCCTGTAGGTGGAGCCAGGCCAACACACAGCGTATCCTCTGTGGAACCAAACTGTACTTGGTCAGGCAGGTGCCCCAGGTCAGGTCACAGGCGGTTTCTCCTTGCCTTGCTTACGTTCTCTAGGCTTCCTAGGCACTCAAGAAGGTATTAGCCAAGGTCATGTGCCAGCCTCAGAGGGTTTGCTCTGGGGAGAGGAATGGGCCTGGCAGTGAGCACAATTCAGGTTTTACCTCCCATAGTGTGCTGAAAAAAAAAAAAATTAAAAAACCAAAACCAAAACCAAACTGTCTCCGTCCTTTGTAAAGCTACTCCTGGGGAGCTTATAGAGTGTGCGTGGGAGTTTGAGGTGAAGGCTGGTGTCTGAGCTGGCGTGAAGTCCACAGGGAGCAGGTTGGGTTAATGGCGGGTAGATTCTGCCTTTCTGTTGTTGAAGAGCGGTAATGGCCCAATTGCATGCCCTGCGTGTGCCTTGCTGACGAGATTTACTGAAAGGAAAAGCTGTGCCCTGTCTCCGATGCTGTGTGGGTGAGTTAGTCCGTGTGTGTATGTGTGTATATGTGTGATGTGGTGTGTGTATATGTGTGTATATGTGTGGTATGTATGTGGTATGTGTGTTTGTGTAGTGTGGTGTGTGTATGTATGTGGTGTGTGTGTGTGTGTGTGTGTGTGTGTGTGTGTGTGTGTGTGTGTGTAAATGAGAAGAAGGGGTGGGGGAATGTGTTCTGCCAGGCCTGGCACCCTTCCCCAGCACTAATTGCTGGCAGGGTACCCACAGGGGCTGTGCCAGCATCTCAGCCGCCCCCTCGCCCCAGGGAGCTCAGCTGTGTGGCTTGCTATTCGAGGGCCATTTCCGGGCCCACTAGTCCTGGGGTTTCTTGGGAATTTCAGGGAAATCTGATTCTTGGGGAGATGGTGGGTCGCAAGTCTGCATCTCTGGCTGAGGAGAGAGAAGAAGGAGACACTTGGGCTCTGACTGTCTACTCCCCTGTCCTTCTGAGCTCTGAGTCTCTGTGTCACTTAGGGTCTCATGAGGCATGGCTGGGTGTTTAGGCATTAAGAGATTCTGTTCCAGTCTGGCACTGTACAACACCTCTGTGACCTTGGGTAAATCATCTGATCTCTTCGGGCCTCAGTTTCCTGTCTTGTCAAATAGCCTTTGACCTCACTGCCTGTGCAGAGTGGGTTGACAGTCAGCTGGGTTCCTAGCTGTGAATGTCCTTTGAAAGTAATTAAATGTAATGAAGAATTTATCATGGTCATGTTGTCAAGTGCAGGATGTCCCCAATGTCAGATGAGCCGGTTTTATGTAATCTGGTATGTGTCTCTAAGGGGCCCCCTGTTGAGTTCCTTCCAGAAAGGGCCTGGACACAGACTGTGGTACTGGGGGTTGTGTGTTTCTGTCAGATTCTGAGTTGGTTCTTTTACTAGGACCTCAGGCCAAGTTGGCGGTGGGGGGGGGGGGTTGCTTTTCTGGCGGTCAAGGGGATTTCATTGAAGATATAGGGTGGTCCTTGTTTCATCCTGTGGTGTCCCTGGTTACCATGAGGTGTTATGTGTATTTTCCAGCTGGTAAGACCGGAGACCAGCGTCATTTGAATTTTACATCTATGACTTAACTAGCCTGTTCTCATCTGTAAAAGGGGGAAACTTGCTCATTATATGTCTAGGGTCAAGAATCCATTTGCTGTAGGATAATGGGACGCTGGTTGGAAATCTGAACTTTGTTTCATTTCTCTGGCTGCCTTGGGGTCTTCCTGATATTTTGAGTGGGGTGAGGAGGCCCACATGTGAAGTCAGTTTTATGCTGTGACTAGTGCCATTGGTTTCGCTTTCCCATTGTGGTTAGAATGGGTGCTTGGTGGGGCGTTTGCTGATTGGGACAGGACATGGGAGATGGAAGGCTAGGGGCAGACCCAAAGACTTGCCTGGGGTACCTGTGGACTATGCTTGTGGAGAGAGCTTGACAAAATGGGACTTGGAGACCCGCTGAGCTGAATGTGAACCCTGCTGTTCTCACTTGGGCACATTAACTCTCCGATCTGTTGTTTCCGTGCTGTGTAAAATGGGACTGGAATTCCCTCTCTGCTTCCCATAGTTGCTGTGATGGTTAGGGGACAGGACAGTGAGTGCAGCTAGCATATGCTGAGGTTCGCTGGAGGTTTATGCTGCAGCATGGTTCAGCGCAGTTTCCTGTCTGCCCTTGAGTGGGCCTGTCTTGGAGGAGACTGGAAAGGATGGGAAGAAAGGCCGCGGGCATGGAGACAGTGACCTGAGGAGGTGAGGTGGGGGGCGCTGGAGGGGCGAGGGGCACTTATGGAAGATGAGGTGTATGAAACTCCATCAGCCTCTCCCATTTCACTGTGCTATGCCAAAACACTCCGGGTCTTGTTTCACTCTCCGAGATCTGGAGCAGGTTAATTTCCATGACGAACTCCAGGCCACGGGCTTGGAGGATTTATCTAATTAAACTGATGCTTTTTTGCTAAGAAAGGAGGAGAGGGAAGTGGAAGGGAGAGGAGGAGGAGAAAGCACACAGTAGGAGGGAAGGAAGAAAAGAAAGGGGCAACGAAGGAAGGGAGGACGGACAGACGGACGGACAGACAATATGCTGGTGGGGAAGCGAGGAGCCTGGCTGGCAGGTCATGCTTTCTTTTCCTTCTTGTCTTCTTTTTCCTTTATTTCTAAAATAGTTTTGAACTGGGAAGGAATTGTGGGAGGGTTTGGGGCTTGAGGTTCGACCCAGCAGATCCAGTAGCCACTGCTCTGTGGCCATTTCAATTAGATTGAAAAATCTAGCTCAAGTACTCCCTAGTCACATTGCCTAGTGCTGCTGGATTGGACAAAACACACACATACACACACACACAAATATACACACATAGGCACATACACACATATACATACACACATACATACATACAGACACACACAAACATACATACAGACACATACACAAACAGACACTCACTCGATACATACACAAACACACACACAAACATACAAACATACACAGACACACATCAAACATACACACACAGAGACACACACAGACATCTACATGCAGAAACACATACACACAGACACACACATACACAAACACACACACACACTCATATACAACATTTATAGCATCACAGAAAGTTCCATTGGGCAATATCTCTCTGAGCTAGGGCTAAATGCAGGGGCCCCCAGGGGACAGTGGTGGAGGTATTGTGAGGGGATGTTCAGGGACATTCCTGGATGTCTGAGAGGACTTTGGACCTGGAGTCGTGGTCTCTTTGGTGTGGGCCCACCTTCTCTATGATCTGCCCTAGCACACTCCTCCTCTATCACTCACTGGTCTGGAGTTAGGTGGAGGCAACCTCAAATTCTCCTCCTGCCTAGGATCTTTGTGGCCTCGGGAGAGTCTTAACTCTGCAGAACTGGAGTGTCAGAGCCCACCTTGTTGGGTTCCTGTGGCCATTAGCTGAAGTCACGAAGGAGGTACTTTATGGAGACGGCACACACGCAGTTAGCACTCAAAAGCAAATGGCACTCATTGGCTGGCAGGAGGGCTCAGATGGTAAAGACACTTGCTGCCAAGTCTGATGACCTGAGTTCGATCCCCGGGGATCCACACGACGGAAGGAGGGAACCAACTCCTGTACGTTGTTCTCTCACCTCCACAGGAGAGTTATGGCATGCCCTTCCACAGAACAATGTAAAAAAAAGTCACCATAATCATTATCATTGTCTTCATAATAGGTATTGACTGACAAGTTCATGGAGACACTCTCTTATCAAATGCTGATTTAGTCACAAACCCCATTTTCTAGAATTAATTTAAAGAAGAATGTCCACCAAATTCCTGCTTCCTGGGTACCTAATTTAGGTTCTTTCTTTCCATCCACCCCTTTGTTCTTTTGTAGGACAATTTAGAGTTTCCTAGAGTTAATCCAATTCTATTGCTTGAGAGGTGGATTCTCTTCACTCCCAACTTACTAAGCATGCATGTGTGTGTGTATGTGTGTGTGTGTGTGTGTGTGTGTGTGTGTGTGGTGTCCACACGTGAGCACACATGAACTCGAGTGTGCGCACACACAACTTTCCACTGGGCAAGACACAGTAAAAGCAAAGCAGAAAGAGATCCACCCCAAAGAATTAAAATAGAGGAGTGTAGATGTGACCCTGGCACTGCTGGATGGGTTATTTCAGATGGGGGTGGGGGTCAGTGGCCTCAGGAGGGACGTGTGTGTTTATTCCCGGACATTGCCCAGTGCCCTGTGTGCTAATGCGGGACTGAAAAGTCCCTGCATTGTGCAGGCTCCTTCCCCCGTGAAAAGGCAATCGACTCAGTGAGTTCCGAATGGATTGAGGCTGACAGTAAAGGGGGATTTGGCAGGGGTAGAAAACAAGCTTCCCCTAGCCTCCAACCCCCCCGCCACCCCGACCTCACCCCGGCTCACTCACCCCTCCCTAAATTCCCAATGCTTGTTTGGTTTTTAGAGGGATTTTGCAAAGAATTGTGATTTCTTTTTGTATGTGTCCATATTTGCCACTGGGGTTGTGTCTAGGCCTGCCTTTCTGCCAGGGATGCCTCCTCCGACTCCCAAGTTGCCATGGCCCAGCCCCTTGCAGCCTTGGTGGTTCCACCAGCGATCCCGAATGAGTTAAGGGCTGAATCCACCCTAGACCTGGCTGTACGTTGTACTCCGGGTTTCTGAATGAAGCGATGTGCTGTGCTCAGCATGATTGGAGACTGTCTGCCCCAGTGACCCAGCAGCCCCCGCCCTGCTGGGCTCCACCATCTTTCATGGACCTGCTGCTAGGTCCCAGGACCTCCTCCCAGGCAACTTGGCAAGCTGATAGCCCATGCTGAGGGGGCTTTGTCTGGTTTCCTCCCTACATCCAGCTTCCCATTAGAAGCCTATTTGAGTTTTAAAAGAAAGGGCACACCATTTTGAGCTGGCATCATCCCTGGTTTGAAAAGAAGACTTCTAGCTTTGAGGGTTAGTGCATGCCAAGGCTCTGGCCCCTGCCACCACCATTCTCTTCTCCATGATGTCCATACCCATCAATCAGCCGACAGATATTTATGTCTCAGCCCTCGACAATGGCCTCACATCCTGAGACCTCCCCATTTAAACATTTCCAAGAGCCTCAGAAGGGAACTGTTGCTACCCTGCTGATCTCCCCTGGCCACACTCTGCATGGGTACAGTGGCATTGATTAGCTTTACCGTCCAGCCTCCAAAGAAAGGTGGAGAAGCTTCTATCCCTGAGAGACAAGAGATGACAAGATGGACTCACTGGGACAGAATTACAACCTACTCCTTGGAGGTACATCTGTCCTCCTGTGGCTAGTGATGCCCCCTGGCACTCCTCTCTGGAAAGGCCAACTGGGATCTCCTTGCTTTAAGAGCTAGACTAGAGAATAATGTTAAGTCTGTGAGTTCAAATCCCTGGCCTTTTGTTTATTGGGCTTGTGGCTTTGACGTATCTAACTATTCTGAGCCTCAGTTTCCCCATGTGTAAGAGAGAACTAGTGATAATACCTATGGTGTGGGGTCGATGTACAGGTCACACAAGGACTGGGCACTTGATTACAAGCAGTAGCTATTGTTCCTACCTTTAATGCTCCTGTTGAGTCCTTTCTACCCGTCACAGGAGGGCAGGAGAGCAGTGGGTTCAGATCTGCCCCTGTTCTTTGGTTCAGGACCTCCAAGACCAGGATGGAGTCCCAGCGCATATGACCATCAAAAGTTGTCTTAAATGCACTTGCCAAACAAGAAAGGCAAACATACTCTTCCAGTCCAGAGCCCTGGAGGGAGGAACAAGGCTTTTGAGAGCCGGGGTTGTGTTCTTGGGTGTCCAGGCAGCAGTCTCTGGGCTGGTGGCCTTGACTGTCTGGCAAAGAAGGAGTCTACTCCCAGATGCTTCCGCCATCTTGGTTCTCTTCACCTCTCCTCGTCGAAGGGAGCCTGGCCCTTGCCCTCCCCCAGCAGCAGGTGGCCTTTGCAGCCTGGCACCTGTTCCTGGAGGGCGGCTGCCAGGAAGGCGCCAACCCCAGTATCACCCGCCTGGCCTGAGGGAGGGAGGTGTGTGTGCTGCCTGGAGGGGTATTCCTGGGTCTGTCCTAGTGGAGAGGGTGAGAGTTAGAGGCGGGCCTTGTTCTCTCAAGCCAGAGCCCCCTCCTCACCCTCCAGGTGAGTCACAGGAGAGCTGAGATCTGTGTGCCGGGGACTTGCGGGGTGGGGGTGGGGGTGGGGGTGAGGGGTAGGGTGGGGTGGGGGGGAGTGGGGTGGCTGGGAGGGGTGGGGAGGTGATGAGTGGGAGGATGCGGAGGAAGTCATTGAGATGGTGCAGGGGAAGGGTCTTGTTTTGTCCCTCGGGTGCACATTAAAGCTGAGTTGCTTTTCCATTTCCATTTTACTAAAAGAGGAAGGAAACAGACATTTACTGAGCGCCGACCGTGTGTCAGATCCTGTGCTGTGACTTTTTGTGGGATTGAAGGGCACAAGGCAGGTAGTGGATCGATGGCCACTGTACCTCAGGAAATAAGCCTTGGAGAGATCACGGAACTCCATTAAAGAGGGCCAGTTGATTGGTGGTGTTTGCTTGGTTTTGCTTTTGTTTAGATAGGGTCTCAATTTGTAGCCCAGGCTGGACTTGAACTCTCCACCGATCCTCCTACCTTAGCCTCCTGCATGCTAGGATTACAGGTGTGTGCCACCCACCATGTCTGGTCACAGTTCGGAACCCAGGTTTGTCTGACTGTGAAATGAATGCTTTCCATCATTCAAGCACTGGGAAATACAGAACCACATCTTAACACAAATTTTTAAAAGAGGTAAAGGGAAAAAAACTTGCCCTGAACTTAATTATTACGACATACTCTTTTTTTTAAACACCTAGTGTATTTCCGTATTTTTTCCTTCGGTCACTGTGCGTATTCATATAATGTATATTTTACATAATTGTGATCTTTAGAGGGTTTGGCCAGAGTTGAGACCCTAGATGAAGGTCTCCTGAGCTGAGGCCAGAGGGGAGTGATTGACTCTGTGTAAAATGGGAACCCATGCTTGATGCCCAGCCATCTTATCAGTCACAGACTCTAGAGAAAGAAGCCAGGCCAATGGGCAGGCAAGCAGGGCTCTGTGTGTTCTCCTGGGTTACTTTTGCCTGCTCGCTTAACTGTTGGAATGCTCCTTTTAACTCACTTCCCTTTCGCTTTTGACAAATGGGCATATTTGTGCCATTTTCCCGAATGACCTTCTCTCCTTGGGGTAATGAGAAAATGAAAGTCTTAGCTAAGTGCTTTGAGATATTCAGATATAAAAACGGAGAGCGGAGTGTTGTCATGGCCCCTTTGCTGCCAGGGTGCTTTATAAAGAGGAAGTGCGGCTTGGGGGGGTGAAGGTCGGCTGGAGGATGAGGACCATTGCAGGAACCCGTGTCTCTCTGGGTGCAAGGGTAGGGGAGTTTGGGGCCTGGCTCAGGTTGGGTGAGGTTTTGGTGAGGCTCCTGCCCATCTTCCAGGTACACACTCCAAGGCCAGGCACCCATGGCCGAGGTGATTTGGGTCACTCAGGTAAAGCCCCCAGCCTGGGTTTAGATCTTGTGGATAAATGATCCGATTTAAGGAGATCCCCCTGTGCCATCCTACTGTCTACCTGTGGTAACACAGGGAGTGAATCCTGCCTCACCTAAACAAATGCCTATCATGAGAACGATTTTGAAACATGGAAAAATATTTATTTATTGGAGAAAATATCCCCTGAATGTCCAGTGTTGAGACGGCCACCAGAGAAACTATGAAAGTTTGAAGGACATCCCCTAGATGAAAATTACAGCATTAGGGAGGTGGGACTCCGGCTGATTTGTTTTTTATTTCATAACATTTTATTTAAATTCCCCCTATGATTAACAGCCAACAAAGCTGAAGTGCCAGCCCAGCGGGGAGCCCTGGCAAGGGTGGGGGGCGGGACCACGCCCCAAGAGGGCGCCTGCACCCACGGGCCCCCGCAGGGCTCTGAGCTCACCGGCTCTGCCAGCCCAGCAGACCTATGAGCTCTCTGGAAGCCGAGGCGGATCGGTGACTCAGAACTCCGTGTTGTGCTCCTCAACAATAGCTTTTGTCCTTTGCCCAAAACCCTGGGCCAGTGTGTGAAGAAAAAAAAATTAGAAAATTATGAGATAGTTTGTACTTTCCTTACCAGTTGGTGCCAGAGCTGGGTTCTTTATTTATTCAAGGTGGGGAGGCAGGGAAAGGCAGGGTGGAGGTGAGGGAGAAGGGAAAGGAAAACAAGGTAGAAACTCGGACAAGGCCCAAGAAAGGTCTATACCTTGACAACAAACTTTCTTTGTTTCCCGGGTGGGGAGGGGAAAAAAGAAGGAAAAAATGTAGAAAGCCAGTTGGAATGAATACAGCTCCCCGGGTCGAATCCACGCATGGGACTGCTGCTGTAACTTCCTCCTGTGGGGCAGGGAAGCTGATTAGTGGTGCTTGACTCTGGGTGGCTACAGGGGCCCAGCTAGAAAGATTGAGGCAAAAGTGAGGAGCAAGGATGACCCAGTGGTGCCTGATGTTCTATCCCATAATGATTAGCAGTCAATAGTGTGGTTCCTCACTTCTGCCTGGGCTCTCTCTTCCTGAGAGCCAGGGAGATGCTCGGTAGGTAAAGCACTTTCCTTGAAAGTATGAGAATCTGAATTCGGATCTCCAGACCCGTGAAAAGTTGGGCAAGGCAGAACATACCTGTAACTCCAGCACTGGGGAGGCAGAGACCCTAGGGGCTCTGTAGCCAGCCAGCCAAATTGGCAAGCTCCGGATTCAGTGAGAGACCTTACACAAATAAGGCAGATATGTGTCTGTGTGTCTATGTGTGTGTGTATCTGTGTGTGTGTATCTGTGTGTGTCTGTGTGTGTGTCCACAGGAAGACGTGGGACATTGAGCTCTGGTCTCCACAAATGCTAGTGCATGTGTACCTGCACATACACATACTACAGACACACACACAGAGACACAGACACACAAAGACATATAGGCACATGGACATACACACAGACATACAGACACACAGACACACACAACACACACTCAGACATACAGACACACAGACACACATAGATACAGACACACACAGAGACACACACACACACACACACACACACACACACACACGACTCTTCCTGGAGTCTCTGCTAGTGTAACATTTGACATCTCAAATACCATGGAGATCAGAGTCAGGTCCAGTGTGGCCTTATTTTATTTAATTTTTTTTGAAATTTTATTTATTTTTATTTTATGTGTATGAGTGTTTCCTGAATGTACGGATATGAATTGTATATATCCTGGTGCCTACAGAGGTCAGAAGAGGGCATTGGATCCCCTGGAACTGGAGTTACAGATGGTTGTGAGCCACCATGTGGGTGCTGGGAGTCAAACCTAGGTCCTACTGGAAGAGTAGCCGTCTCTCTACTCATCAGTTTAAGCTAGAACCTTCTACCCAATGTCCTCCAGAAGAGTGAGAGAGTTGGGAACAGAGGCAGGGGGTTAGAGTGTTATTGTGTGTGTGGGATTAGGTGTCAGGTTAGGTGTATAAAGTGTTTGTGTTTGTGTGGATGATGGTATGTATGTGACCGGTTGCCTATGAGTTGTGTGAATGACTGAGTTTATGTGTGTAAAAGATTGAGTGTGGTAGCTATGTGTAACTGGTGCTGGTGGGGTATATATGAGCAATTGCATATGGACTTGTGACCGTGTGTGTAAATGAGATGTGACTGGCTGTGATTGTCTGAGGTCGTGTGTGTAAAAATGTGTGATTGTGTGTGCATGACTTTATATAAGTGATTGTGTAGGAGGTTGTGTGTGATTGTGTCATGTGAGTAAATGAATCTCTGCCTGTGGAGATGACTGTGTGGTTGTATGTGTCCCTTTAATTGTAACTTCTCCCTACTACCGCCCCCCCCCCCCCACTGTAAAAGCCAGGTAGATTAAAATTGGGGAGAGAGGGTTACATCTCTTTTTTCAAGAATCAGTTTGTCTGCCTTCCCCAGACCTGCTCTCTAAATGCTCCTAGGAGGCAGCCTGGGCCTGAGCTGAGTGGCTGTCCTTGCTTCCCTTTTAGTGCTGAAGGTAGTGTAGGAACACTTTGTGGCCTTTTCCAGAGATTGAAACGGGAAAGAAAGGCTATGGTTCAAGGTAAAGTCACAGAGGCCAAATGTATCCTTGCCTAGGACTCAGTTGCCTGTGTCTGTGGCCCTGATTAGGCCCTAACCCCACACACCTTGCTCTGGGCTCGGGAAGCTGGAGCTGTGAGGCTCACATGACCTTTAGTGTGCCCACTTGGTCTTTTGGTCATCATGACCTCCAGAAAGGGAGCTCAGGGATCATTGTCTTTGGAAGATGAAGAAACTGAGGCTGGGGGAGGGAAGGCTGTGTACTCTCGGCCCCTTAGCTAGTCCATGACAGTTTTGGAATCCAGATAATGCCTTTGGGGATTCTCCCCCAGTGGCTTGAAGCAAAGTTGACCAGTGGCACATCGTAATTATGCACCCTGTACTTGTCCCTCTTGGGGATCGGGTTTCATGTGGTAACTGGGAGGAGAGGCTGGTCCTCTGGTTTAGGAAATACGTCTTTTGAAGGAAGGTCTCTAAATGGGGAGACACCTGATCCGGTTTCTAGTTTGCAGTGCCACCAACTAGCAGCCATATCCTAGGACCTGAACTTCATCCACACGAAGTTGAATGAAGGGCGAGACCCAGCGGTTCCTTCATGTCTTCCCACTTATCATGACTGGAGCTTCCTGCCACCCTCCAGAGTCCCAGCTGTGCCATGTAGCAAGTCTTCTCCCACAACCTGTCAAACCAGAGATGGCAGTTTCCCTGGAGCTCCCAAGAGCTCCTGCCTCTGTTTTGTACCAGGCAGAACCTCTAGCAGACTCTGCGGGCAATGCCCCTGGCCTGTGCCCTGTGCACCTGCTCATTGATAACCACGTGTCTGCCTGTGCCTCAGGTCAGAGCCCTTTGGTTTGAACTTGCCTTGTACTGAGAGGCTGAGATGTGAGAAAATTATGAGCAGGGGAGAGGAGTGGGACCTTGTGACAAGTGGCAGCTGTGGAGAAAGGGGCAGGCTCCATGCCCAGGGTGAGCGCCATCTGGGAGGGAGGCCTGGCTTCCAGCTGTGGGGGCTCTGGAAGGGCAGAGCCTGGGAGGAATGATTTTGAAGCCACTACTATGGAGATTAAGGGGATGAGAATGTAAATCTCAAGTAAAAAGGTAATTGAATGTAATAGCAAACACTGCTCGCTCTATGTTAATTTTAGCTCTTCCCCTGGATACAAGACGCTGTATTAGTGTTTTATTACCATTTTGTTTGCACTAATAAAATAGTAAAATTTATTTCAAGGAAGTTGAAGGATGGTTTTACAATGCAAATTTGAAGAAATTGGACTTTTCATTTATGCCTCAGCTATTTTAAATCCTGACGGGTGTAAATTAGCTACAGGGACCGAGCAGACCCCACTGATGGGGACTTTGGAGGCAGGAGCCCTGGCAAAGGTTCCAGACTAACTGAGGGCAGAAAGTAGAGAGCACTCTTTGGAGAGGCTGAGGCCACTCAGGTGCCTGACTGGGTGGGACAGGGTGGTGGGTGAGGGTGTGCCAGGCATGAATGACTGTGGGCGTAGGCAGGTACATCACACACTGAGTAGGTAGGAGATATATGTGACCATGGATCTCAGATCTTTATCTTTCCTCTCGTTCCTTTGGTTTCCTTCCTGTCCTGACATTGGCCTGGATTAGCCTGGTGAACCCCAGGGGAGCTGAGCAACTTCTTATTTTGCCTGGACATGACAGGTAGACCAGTTGTCCAGATTACACTCACTTTCTAGAAAGAGACTACAGATTTTAGAGAAAGGAACCATTGGAATTTGGACTTTAAAAACAACCAAAGACACAGGCTAGAAGCCAACCAAACAGAGACTGATAGACAGATCTGTCCTTCCTTGTTCTTTCTTCTAGTCCAGGCCAACGTGAGAAAGTAGACTAGGACTTTCTCAGTGAGCTAGCATCCTTTCAAGTGGGGACAAATGACTAGCCAGACCTAGGTGTGGTGGTGTCTATAAACCACAAAGAGTTGTTTTTTTTTTTTTTAAAGCCAAGTGGCCTGGATTTCAGGGAACCAGAGGTAGGTAGAGAGGGAAAGGAAAAGGGTGGTAGGTGAGGTTTGCTTTGAATTTTGGGTGAAGAATTCAAGTTGGGTCTTGTTTTATCCAAACCGGTTTGTTTATCTCTGAAAAATTATCAGCAGCAATGGCCCAAAGGGATGCACTGGGGACCCACTTCCAAAGGGTAGGGAACCGAACAAGTGTTCTAATGTCTGGTGGAGTCAGTAGGGTGTATTGCCCAGGATTTTCTGGACACTTGCCTGGTGCAGGGGAAAGAGTGAGTTGGTTTTGCTTATTTCCAGCCCCAACCTAGATCATTCTGTGTGGGGGTGGGGGGTGTTCCAGTATATTCTCTCTCCCTTGATTGGGTGGAGTATGTGTACATATGCATACTCTCAAAGGTAGGTGCACTTAAGGAGAAGATTCGGTGTTGACATTGGCTAGATCAGAATGGGAGAGACTGGAGGGGTCTGTCAAAGACATTGGACTCGCTGCAGAAAACTCTTAAGAATGGTCTTGACTCAAGAGTTGGCATTGGAGCCAAGAAGGGCAGGACAGGACAGGCCCCTAGCTTCTCCTGGTGGCTAATCTGTAGGACCACATCTGGAGCAGAGAGGGCTCACACTGACTTAGGTGGTGGGATACATATACAGATCAAGCTACCCTCCAACAGCAGGGCTGGTATTCCCATAGAGGACAGCGATGCAGAAAACCTCTCCATCCTGGCCTCTTTGGGATTCTTTCGGATGAAGAAACTGTGGATGGATTTCTGGGGATCATAGGGTTTAGAATATGCAGGCGGCAAGGCCTATCAGTAGGCCAGGAACCTCCTCTTCTCCACACCAGCACACTCAGGGGGCCCTGGGCCAACAGCTGAGGAACACAGGAGCAGGGCCTTCACAGCTTGAAGGAGCCAAGGCCAGGGCAGGAAAGGTATTGCCTAAAGGAGCAAGAAGTGAGGAGGTTTAAAAGGGAGGGTGTGTTGTTTGGCTGTGGAAACTTCTGGAGCTCTTTGAGACAAGGGAGATGCCCTGCTGTGTACCCAAGGATTTAGACAGGGCATCAGGCAGGGGGTTACACTCCAAGGAGATTTCAACCCAAAACTGTAATTACTCAGGGAGCAGACGGAAGAGGAAAGAGGATTAGTGGGGTACCCTGCTGAGCCTGGTGGTGCAGGTGGCACCAGGAGTGCCTGGCCTGGGTACAGGCATCTGCCAAATCTCTTCACTTGGCCTCTGGACTGGGGTCAGCGCCATGGTGGTCTTCCCTAAGAATGCCCAGGACCCTCAGGCACCTCTTTCCTATTTTTATCTTTTATTTTTATTTTTTTACTTTTCTAGCTTTATCTACTCTTGACTGTCCCCAAGCCATCTCTGGAAGCTTGAGGGGCCTGTCATCTGCTTCAGTGCTGTTCACCCCCCCATCTCTCTTCCTGTCTTGGCACCCCCTAAAGTAGAAGGACACTCTATTCTGATGGATTTGATTTTGGGACCTGGGGTATTATGTATGAGCTGGGGACAGATGCGCTGAAGTATGTGCCGCTGTTCTGCCTGGCCACAATAAGCCCTGATCTGTGGGACCTGTGGGATCTGGGTGAGCCTGTGGTCTGGTGCCCAGGGCTGCCTTAGTTTCTACTTAAACCTGAAAACAAGGAGGTTGGACTCCAAGACTATCCTTGCTCTCATCCCACTCAGCTACCTCTTCATCCCCCAGGTGGAGCACGGTATGCCCCAGTATTCTAACCCCCTGACAAACCTCCCCCACTCTCCTGCACCTGTCAGCTGTCTCATGGACTGTCTGGCTTTGCTGTCTCCCATCCCATCCTCCCAGGCCAGCCCCACCCAGCCTCCACCCCTCAGTCCCTTCTCCCCCCTTCCTGTCTCTGCCGCCGGCTGTCTCTACCTGCCCATCGTCGCCGACACACCTGAGGAGCCCCGGCTGCCTAGTGGAGGGTAGGCACAGCTCAGGGTGTTTACCAGACAGCCGGGATAAGGTGTTAAATCCTGTTGCTGTCTTCCCAGGGCCAGCTTCCTCAGATGGCTTTCCAAATCCCTAATCTTGGGGTACATCCATGCCCAGCCTGTGTTTGATGGGAGCTTTCCTGTATGATTGAAGCTCAACCTAGCAGGATCTGTTGTTGGGTTGGGTCCGTATTCCTAACCAGGGAGCAGTGACATGGGTCCAGCCCTTCCTCTCTTTGGTCCTTCCTTCCTTCCCTCCTTCCTTTCTTTGGGACTCTTAGTGAGCAGGGGTCCGGATGGCCCCCAATCCCCTCACCACTGTGATCACAAGGCTACCTACTATCCCCGGGAATGTGGATGTGTCAGGCAAGAGGGTCTGGTTTAAAGAGAGATGGAAGGCTGGACCTGGATCACCTCTGTGGGTCTCTGGGAGAGATGGCTGTGTCATTTCTCTGAAATGGCCACAGATGGCTTCTTCTCTCCCGACCCCATGCCCCTTCTCCTCCCCCAGGCAGCCAGCAGGCTCTTGGGTTCCCCAATAGGACAGCCCTGCCTCTTTCTAGGTTCCCTCATGTCACTGCTGGGCTTCAGGTGCCACAGGGCTCCCCGACCCTCCCAGTCTTACCTCAGTCATCACGGTCCCTGGCTTTCCTCTCTGTGCCCTTTGTGCCCTGAGAGTAATACAGGGGTCCCCTGAGAGCCAGTTGTGAAGAGACACAGCATCCACCTTCGTGCTGGGTCCACAGTCAACTTCTTCAAGGTCAAGGCTATGAACTTATTGATCAGGACTCTCTTGGGCTCCCATGGTACTAGACTTCCCAATTTTATTTGGAGGTTGTTTGTCTCATGTGTGGTTGAACAAAGATCAAGACGTGGAATAGAAGGAAAATCAGGGACAGAGCAAACCTGGAGCGTGATAGTCGCATTGAGAATGAGGGGGTGAAATTAATTCATTAGAAAAACTTGTTTCCCGGCTTTGCTCAGGCGCCTCCATTTTAAAAGTCTACGTTTACAATAAGTCGCTAATTAAAATACGAAATTAAGCAACAGCTCTGTTTTTTTTTCCCCCTTACACTTTAATTGCATGATTTTTTGTGATGTAATTTCTGGAAACACCCAGCGTGCCTCACAGGGTTGATTGTTTGATAAGCTAGAAGCACCTGAAACCGGCCCAAAAAAATAAATATGTGAATTCAAGGGGAACTTAGGGTAGATTGGAAATGACAGAGAACTGCAGACCGCAGGACCAGAAATATGTAACAACAACAACTTCTCAATACAGACATTTATCCCCCCCCACCACCACCACGTACACACACAGTCACACCAATCTGTGTGTCTCAGGGAGGGGAAGCCAAAATCAAATCCAGACCAAGTGGGGCTGTCACTTTGTATCCCCTGTCCCCAGGCTGGTGTCCTGGAAAACAAAATCAATACAACTGGGAATTCCCCTGAGTCTGTTTTGACTTTCGGTTCAGTAGTCTGGGTTGTCCACATTCATCCCTGCCTTCGAGAGGGATTTTCTTCGTCCCCCTCATTCTGAGCCAAGCCCAAGAGTAGGTGAATAGGGATAGTTGCTATCCCTCCTGGGAAAAATAAGTCTCTCGGCTGGCCCTGTGTTCCTGATTCCAAGGAGGTGGGGACCTAGGGTCCAATGTGAGAAGTGAATGCAGACTCTCCTCGTCCGCCCGCCTCCGCCTCCTTTGAGACAGAGACCTAACTAGTGCTAAGGCCCTGCTCTGAGCTGACCCGAGAAGTGAGAAGGAAGCTGGGTTTCTTCAGCCACGTGGTGCCTGGAGGACCTCAGGCCAGCATCACTGAAGGTGTTGGGCCCTCTTGACACAGGATGCGGGGCAGTGGGTACGTGTGGGACACAGGGAGTCTCAAAGTCAGTTTCTTTCTCTACCTACCGGTTGAGTTACTAACCAAGCGCTCCAGTAACTTCTTTACATCTTCTGCTACCAGGGAAAGGGAACCGCTTCCTTTTAGGGGCTTTAAGATACACTTTCGGCCAAGCGCTGGGGGCGCACACCTTTAATCCCAGCACTCGGGAGGCAGATGCAGGGGGAGCTCTGTGAGTTTGAGGCCAGCCTGGTCTACAAAGCAGTTCTAGGACAGCCAGGACAGTTACACAGAGAAACCCTGTCTCAAAAAACACCATAAATAAATAAAATAAAATGAAATAAAAAATTTGGGAGGGGGGCTGGAGAGATATGGTCAGGGGCTAATAGCACTGGCTGCTCTTACAGAGGACTGGGATTTGGTTCCCAGCACCCACATGGCAGCTCACAATGTTCTGTAACTCCAATTCCAGGGGATCTATCATCCTGTTCTTGGGCACCAGGCATGCATGTGGTTGGTGCACATACATACATACAGGCAAAATACTCATACACATAAAATAAAATAAATCCTTAAAAATACATTTTCTCAGCCGGGCGGTGGTGGCGCACGCCTTTAATCCCAGCACTCGGGAGGCAGAGCCAGGCGGATCTCTGTGAGTTCGAGGCCAGCCTGGGCTACCAAGCGAGTCCCAGGAAAGGCGCAAAGCTACACAGAGAAACCCTGTCTCGAAAAACCAAAAAAAAAAAAAAAAAATACATCTTCTCTATTAGTACAATTTATGCTTATGGGTAAGTCATTTTTAAATATAAAAAAATAATTTAGCGGCTGGAGAGATGGCTCAGCGGTTAAGAGCACCGGCTGCTCTTCCAGAGGACCCAGGTTCAGTCCCCGGCAACTACATGGCACCTTACAACTGTCTGTAACTCCAAGATCTGACACCCTCACACAGACATACATGCAGGCAAAACACCAATGCACATAAAATAAATAATTAATTAAAAATAACTTAAAAATACTCAGAGTATACCTGAAAGTATGTTAGGGAAGTGCCAAGACTTCACTGAGCCCCAGCAGTGTGACACCAGGAAAGTGACTTGGTGTTTCTCAGCCACAGTTTCCTCATCTGTAAACTGGAGAAATGGTAACAGTGAGCTTGGTGAAGATTCCTCATGACAACCCATCTAAAATACTTAACACTGAGCCCGGCACGCCGCAGCACATTTAAATATTAACTATTATTATAGTTAATAATGGTTATTCCTGTTGCATTGGGATAAAAGGGTTTTTAATTTTTTATTAAGAAAAGCTATTTTTACATCAATGAGATTATTCCTCTAAACCTGTCTTGTTCAATACAGTTACTCCCTGGTCACATGTGGCTATTTAAATGTAAATTAATTAAAGTTAAATAAAATTAAAAATTTAGTTCCTTAGTCATAGTCACCCTATTCCAAGTGCTTGGAAGCCACACATGTCCAGAGATTGCCATATCGGACAGTTCCAGAAGTTCTGAGAGGCATCAAAACAATACCATTCAAAGTCTCCAGCACATCTGTTTTACAAGCCTGTCCTGGCTGTGTAGTGCTCCGTCAGGAGATGGGAGCCACTCTGCTGCTGCTGCTGCTGCTGCTGCTGCTGCTGTTTTAGTTTGGTTTTTCAAGACAGGGTTTTTCTGTGTAGCCTGGGCTGTCCTGGAACTCACTCTGTAGATCAGGCTGGCCTCAGACTCACGGAGATCCTCCTGCCTCTGCCCCGAGTGCTGGGATTAAAGGCCACCACTGCCAGGCTAAACCCACTCTTCTTATTGGTTTGAGCTTTCTCTCTCTGTCTCTGTCTCTCTCTCTGTCTCTCTGTCTCTGTCTCTCTCTCTCTGGCTCTCTCTCTCTCTCCCTCTCCCCCACTCTGGACTCTGATTACTTCTGCTGCAGTCACCTCTTCCTCGCACTGTGTTGTCCTCTGGTTGGTGCTAGGCAGTAAGGGATTCTGGGAAGAACATGGTGTCTGCTGATTGGCCAGGACAAGAGTCAAGTGCTCTGTAGGACTGTTCTCCTCGTGTCCCCTGCTTCCCTCCAACTGGCTTGTCCCCTCCTTCACCTCACAGAGTGGGAGACAAAAGAGACAGGAAGGACTTGCTGGAGACAGTAAAAATGAATAGTAATGTCCCACCTTCACTGACCAGAAGGTCCAAGACATACTTTAGAGTCCAGGATAAAGAGAGGCAGCCTGCCTCCCTTCTCCTCTCCTTCCCTCTCCCCTCCCTTACCTCCTTCCACTTTCTATGTAGTATATGTGTTCATATATGTGTGCACATGTATGTTCATGTGTGTGTGTTCATGTATGTGTGTATTAATATGTGTGTGAACGTGTGCCTATGTTCATGTGTGTGTGTGTGTGTGTACATGTGTGTGGAGACTAGAGGGTGCCTTTCTCTTTTGCTTCCACCTTAATTTTTGAGACAGGGTGCTTCACAGGATGGAGAGCTCACAGATTGGCTAGCCTGGCTGACCAGCAAACCCCAGGGATCTGCATGTCCTCACCCCCAGCCGCCCGCCACCCCAGTGCACACAGGTAACACGAGGCTTACACAGCAGGTCCTCTACCAACTGAGTCGCCTCCCCAGTCCTGCAGCAGTCTCTCTTGGTGGGAAATGCCACCTGTGAAAATTTTGGGACTTGCAGAAGGACACTGACTAGAGGCCTTGTGAGCTCCCAGGTTGGGGCGCCGGGGCTCCAAGTTGGGGGCCGCTCCAGGAAGACCTGTGACTGTCCTGTGACTGAGCGGGCTGAGTGAGCCGTGAGCCAGGGCAGTGGCCTGCTCGTGTGAGCTCTGCGTGGAGGCCTGTGGGCAGGACGGGCAGGGCAAGTAGTCCCCGGGGCGGCAGGCAAGACAGATAGGGAAAGCCAAAAACGGACCTGCTGATGTGGCCCTTTCTGCTCGCAGCGGATCATAAAATATGGCTCAGATTTTCATTACGGGCTCTATCGATTATCTTCTGGGATGGATGAATTATAGAGAACATTAAATTTTTTTTAAAAAGCAAGTGAGAGGAAATATCTGAATGAGTTTGGGTGGTCGATGGCGGAAAGGCTGAGCCACCAAGCCTGGTCTTCAACTGGGGTGGGGACAAAACAGGGCAGACAGCTTGTGCCTCTGACTTGCCTTGCAGAAGCCCCTGAGCCTGGTTTCAGTGGGGAAGG
This sequence comes from Peromyscus californicus insignis, assembly GCF_007827085.1. Lineage (NCBI taxonomy): Eukaryota > Metazoa > Chordata > Mammalia > Rodentia > Cricetidae > Peromyscus > Peromyscus californicus. The sequence continues at coordinate 9,173,690 of NW_026294573.1, forward strand.
CCTAGGCCCCTCTAGGCTCCCCTTGCCTGTGCCCTGTCCTTCCCAGGGATCTGCCTTGGTTCCAGGGTTGCCACTCAGGTTCTCCATGCAACTCTGACTTGGAAGTGGAACCTTTCCCAGGCCGTTTGGGTCGGTTGCTGGGAGGGAGGTAGCCCGTGCTCCTATTATCCCTCCAGGGATCTCCTGATTCTGGAGATGCCAACTGGGCAGAGAGAGGGTTCAGAGGGTGGCATTGGTCTCATGGGGTCGGCGTTGGATAGAAACTCCGGGGGAATGTGGATACCCAGTCCTATGAACTGGCCCATCTTTTCTGCCAGCAGCCAGTGGTACAGAGTTCTTCATTTTGACACCTGGGAAAGCAATCCAGGGCCACTGTGCATCTACCCAAGTTAGGTGGGAGAGAGCCTCCCGCACCTGGGCCCCCTGCCTTGCTTGCCCTCCACCCCTCACCTCAGCCTATCCCTGTCCAATAGCTCGGAGTTTGAATGCTTCGCTTGTGTGTGGCCTCGGGTGTCCCAGCCCTTTGAGTCTTAGCTTCTCAGCTCTTCAGTTGAGATTACCATCGACCTCATTGAGTTCTTGGGACGACTGTGTATCATGGTGTTTTAGAATCCCAAGTATACAGGGCGTCATCAGGAACAACTCTTATGGTCTCCCTTCCTTGGAGCAGGGTCTAGGAGCCCTCCCGCCCACCCCTTCTCCTGACTTATCAACTACTTTGTGTGCTGGATGCTTTTCTTAGAATGTTACCCATAATAAATGAAATAAATGAAGGCCTCATGTCTAGATTCAGGAGTGACTATTAATTTCTCCATCTTATGATGGAGAAACAGAGACTCGGAGAGGTCAAAGTAATTTTTTCCAGGGCCACACAGCTCAAGAGTGTCAGTGCTTACATTTATACCTGGGCAATCTGATTCCAAAGCTTGTGCCCTTAGCCCCTATGGCCTGTTGCCCAGTGACCTGGCACAGTGGCATATAAGTGTGTGTGTGTGTGTGTGTGTGTGTGTGTGTGTGTGTGTACAAACAGCCCTGCCATTGACATGCTGTCCGGTTGACTTCATTTCCTGACTCTCCACACTATATCTGGCTACATCAGTTTGTCAGCAACTCTAGTCTTTTCTAAGGCTGTGTTCTGGGAGGAGCAGACTTCTCCACACCCCCACCTGGTCCACCTCACCCAAGCTTCACCCAGGCCTCTGTGAAAGGTGGTGGTTTCCATGGATATCCGTCTCCCTCTGGCGACACGCCCTTTTTTGTATAACTCTGTTCCCTAGAGTTGATTGTTTTTGGCACGGTGCTCTGTAAATTCATCCAACAATTAAAAGGGGGAGGGGTGAGGCGAAAGGAGGCGTACAGCAGCGGTGGGGTGAATGATATGTAGGGAAGGACTCTGAGATGTGTGGGCCCCTTCCCCGTCCCCTGGTCTCAGCAGGATAGTCCCTGAAGTGTAGAAAGGGCCATGGATTGGGCTGCTGGGGGTCAGGCTTGGGGAGTTCTGGTTCCTTCTATTTGAACTGCGTTCTTGTCTCGTTTATCTCGCTTCCTAACGTCTAAAAGGGCCCCTTCTCGGAGCCAATACAGCCATCTCCAGAGGTCACGTGAAGCCACAAGATGCCAGTTTGGAGTGATTTGAATATTTACTGCCCTTGTTTTGGTTAATTGTGTGTGTTTGCTCTGAGTGTGTACCGTCAAATACCGACTGTGCTGGGCGGACCCGTCGTAGGCTGTGTGAGATCACAGAGGAAGAATGCAGTGGAAAACTCTTTCATGCCGCAACACATCACGTAGGATTTTTGTATTTAAGATGTGGATTTTTTTTTATTGTGTTTTTTTTTTCTTCTTTTCCACACAACCCTGAGTTGGGCAATGTGCACGTCTGTGTTTTTGTTTTCACTCTGGGTGGCTTATGAAATCTGTTCATTAGTGTTCTGTCCTCTCCCCACCCTGGCAGGCCCTCCACCATCCATCTCTCCTGGCATATGGCGATCTCTCCCCGCCATCTCCTCCCCGTCTTCTCTCCTTTGAAGAGGTGATAGGTGCCTCCCCCCTGTAGTGTACACACTCACCTTAGATGAAAACCAAGGGTACATTAGCCCTGCTCCTCAAGCCCACGCCTCTGAGGCAGGTGCTTATTATGGTGGGAGGTCCTAATGTGGAGAGTCTCTGCCTCTCTACGGAGGAGAAAGCTCCTCAGTGGCCCCTACCAGGGGAGGAGTTGTCCTGTTCTCACAGGACCTCCTGAAATAGCACGACCCTGTTCTCCCCGTCATACAGAGCAATGGGCAGGTCTGCAGCTGAGAGCCCATTCACCAGGTGGATCCAGGTGTCCCTTCTGCCTGTCTGGTGTGTTTTCATAGGTCTACCCCTCCTCCCACTTTCAAGCCTGGCCAGAAAACCTGAGCACAGATGTTGCCTTTGGCTGCGAGGTCCAAGTGTTTTCTGGCAGCCCTAGTGTATGGCGGGAGATGATTTCAGCCCAGGAGAGGTGCGAGTCAAGAGGGGAACTCACACTGGGCAAGGGTGAGGGCTGAGATCACCAGGAGGGAGGACTTTCGGTGGGTCACCAGCCCTGACCTGGTTCCATACCTGTGAGTCATGTGACCTTTGGCTGGTCACTTCATATCTTTGTGCTGTTCTCCGTAATCTTTCCGCGGGGCCCATGCTGTCCCTGCTTTTGTATTGTAAAGATTCAGTGTGATCATGTGTGGAGAACACTTGGCACAGTGCTCGTCAAATTAAGCTAGTTAGCTAATACCACCTGTCCTGGTGTGAGCTGGTGGCAGAGGGAGAAAACCACTCATCCACTGCGCCCTCACCTCCCTGGCACATAGTAGGTGCTCAGTCCTTTTGGGATTAGTTGGAAAAGGCTCAGGTAACGAGAAGTCCCTTTGAACCTGCATTTTGTAAATTCAGTGAGTTCATGGGGGAGGCGGGAGACCAACAGGAAGGTTGGGGTTCAGGGGAGCCAAGCGGGCTGTGAAAGTGGCCAACGAAGCGTTCGGCTGAAGAGAGGGAGAAGCTGTACCAGGCCTGTCTGATTGTGACATGAGATCAGAGACTAGTCAGCTCCACCAACACTTACGCCGCCCACCGTGGGCCAGCTGTTGTGCTAAGTGCTGGAGACGCAAAGATAATTAAGACCTGGGTTTTGCCCTTGAGGAGTGGGGACTCCAGTGGCGGAGACAGGCTTGTGAACAAATTACTCCACTTCTGGATGGGCTTTAATGTCGTGAGGAAGGATCCATGGAGAGCAGAGAAGAATACGAGTCCTCTTGGGAGAGGTTCTAGAAGGCTCTTGATGAGGCTGAAAGAAGAGGAATGTTGTGACCTGGGGCCTTCTGGAACCCTGTTTGCCTCTCTTGCTAACCTGAGCTTATTGGGTGGGAGAAAAGATGGCCATTGTCATTTTCTTCTCTGTCCTTCCAGTTGACTTGTGAGGAAGCTCAGCTGGCTCCAGGAAGGCCATCAGAGGGCCAAGTGACAGAACCCGGCCTTAGACCCCTGTTTTTAGATCTTCAGGGTTATGTCTGTTATTGTGTTTGGCTTCTCACCTCTTCACCTGGGTCAACTGGTTAGAGACCGATTAGGCTCTGCCCCTAATGACCGAGATCTGTGCCTCAGCCCTGGGGCTGTGGTGTGGGAGGGCCAAAGTGCTTGGAAGGCTTTGGGGCCCATGCCTTGGTTTAGTAAATGGGTCAGGCCACTTGGTTGAGGAGTCTTGGAACAAGGTCATGCCGCCCTAGCAAGGCTGGGCAGGGATGGCAGGAATGGGAAAATTGAGGAGGAGGTAGCCTGGTCTCACCCTCTCTTCAGTTCCTTCTCTCCTGGCCAAGCCCTTTGGTGGTCTGGATGAGAAATAAAGCCCGCTGGGGTCTGGAATATCCTCTTCCCTCCTAACTGGAACCCTTCTTGACCAAAACATGAGACTCTGGGACACCTCTGGCATGTGGTTGGACTCTCGTCTTCTGGCTCCTTCTAGGAGTCTGGGAGGTGGCTATTTCCCAGTGTGATGTCCCAGTGTGAGACTGGAGGGGTATGTGTCAGCTCCGAAGTCAGTTGCTGACTTTTAGAGAGGCTCTTTTTGATGGGGTCCTGGCGTAGAGACCCCCACAGAAGAGTGGTCTGGGGTATAAGCTGTCTATGATACAAGATGCCCCTTCCTCTGGCTTGCAGCTGTCTTTTGGGCCGGGGGCCAAAAGCTGTCTGGGCTTCGGGAGATTCTGGACTAACAGGCAATGGAGTTTCAGAACCCAAAGGAGTGAGTCTCCCAGTGGCCCTGAAGTTCCCATTAAAGTGTTTTTTCCTCTTTTTTAAAGAAAAAAATATTCCCAAACTGGAAAACAAAGGAAATCCACTTCCCCCAAATCACACGAAACTCACATTAGGGGCCTGGCAGGAATCCATGGAAACCAGGAAACATGCTGTTAACCCTGTGTGATGCTGAGGGGTGGATGGGAGCAGGCGAATCCACCCCTAGCTTGCAGTCACCTCCCATCCCAGTTTTCCTCCCTGAGGAGCTGGTCCTGAAACATCGCCCCAGCAGAGAGGAGGGTCTGGTGCTGACACTGGCTTTCGAAGGGCCAGCTCCCTTCTACTCAGCCCAGCCTTGGGAGTCAGGAGAGGAGGGGCTCACACACCCTGGGGAGACCCCCTGGGGGCTTTGATGACTGGATCAAGTTAGAAAACTAACCAGGCTGCTGCCTGCTCCATGCAGATCATACAGTCGAGGATGGGCCACTTGGGGAACACACAGTCACGATGTAGGGGATGCTGCTAGACCCCCAGAAAGGAGGGAGGGATGACCCAAATTTCAGTGACAGTTCTATTTGCAGGGTGGGTCTGAGAATGGAAAATGACCTCAGGGTTCCACGTCCCACATCATAAGGATGGTCCACAAGGCTGGACTGCCACCTCGGAGAAGTTGTGTACTTGTTTGTGTGCTTGTGTTTGCACGCACATGGGCTCTTTTTTTTTTTCCTAAAAAGGCTGAAAATATTTACAGGTCTGAAGTTGAAATGCAAACAGGAAAAGCCCTTTAAAAAGTGAGCGAAGTGGATATTCAAAACAGGAATTGCCATGGAAACGCCACAATATTTGCTTAAATTGACACAAAGGTTGCCGGTAGTAGGGCTCCAACTTTCTTCAGGCCACTGTGTTTGGCCCAGCACCTATCACAAAGGAGTCTCTCCCAGCAGCCTCCTCTGAGGGCGTGTCCACACCCTCTTTCCTGTCTGAGATGAAATAGCACTATGGCAGAGCAGAGGGGGAAATGGAGAAGAAATCAGGTTTCCCATCCTGTTTACCCTGTTGATTCTCTCTTTAAAGACTTCCACGGGCTGCTCAGGGGGTCCTGGGAAAGACAGGAGCTCACCCAAGGGAAACCTGGAAAGAGCAGGCGGCTAGGATTCCAGGATTGCTTGGTTCTGTTGGATGGGTCTAATCTGTTGACTTGATCCATTCTCAGGCTGACCTTTCACCCCAGGTACCAAGCCTTGGGTGTGATCCCTCTGTTGTTACCCAGGGTGGCACCTGATTGGCCTAGTATTGCTTCCCCTGCTCGATTCTTTTATTAGGTATGACACCTCATAGCAATTGGCTAATAATTGTGCAAAGGGCACATTGGCCGCAGAGTCAGGCATGGCATGCACCATGGCAATGCCATCTGCTGATTGGCAAGGCAGGTCCAAGAATCTTCTGCTTCACTGGCTGGTTACCACACAGGGTGCTGGAACTTTTTCATTGTTCTCTGTGTGTAATCCCTTGGTGGGTTCCAGTTGTAACCTAGTCATCTTTAAAATGTTTTAAAATTATATTTATTGTTTGGTGTGTATGAGTGCGCATGTGCACACACACACACACACACACACATACACACACACACATATGCACACACTTGTGCACTTATGCCATGGTGCAGGTGTGGAGGTCAGAGGACAACTTGTGGAATCAGCTATCCTTCTACCGTGTGCATCCCAGGGACTGAACGCAGGTCATCAAATTTGGTGGCAAGCGCCCTTATCAGCTAAACCTTCTCACTGGCCCAGACCTAACCTGTTCTCCTTGCTCCTGTCTGGCAGGCACACAGACCTTGCAGAGGGAAGGTGGACCCTCTCCATCCCACCTGCCCTCTGACTGCCTCAGCCACTGATTCCTCCTTCGCTGGAGGACCGTGCAGCTCCCCGGTGCGGTGCATTGGAATGGACTTCGGACCTTGGCCTCTTGGGATGCAAAGGTACCTCTCCTGGTTCCCAAGATGCTCTGGGAAGTGAGGGCTGGCCAGTTGGAGGGTTGCCACTTGAGGTCCTTAGACTTACTTCTCTCATGGGGCTGTGTCCAGTAGCTCATATACTGTAGACGGAAAAGGGCCCCATGAAACGGGAGCAGGACACATTTCAGCCTCGGCTTTTCCATCCGACTTATTTCTTGCACCCCTCTGGGTCTTGGTTTCTTCAAAGAGGTTGGTACAATTGACCTTGAAGAGTCCTTCCAGTGATCCCAGTGATGTGACCTTAAGGGTACAGCAGTGGGCAGATATCTCAGGTGACCTGCCCTTACCCCATCAGATGCTACTCCAAGATCAAAGTGTTGGGTCATTCTGAATTGCACCATGGGGGCAGAAGGTGCAGTTTTTGTGTGCACACTGGCTGACATGAGCATAGGCAGTCTCACAGGCTGCTCTGCCCTGAGTTTATTTGTGGGAGGAGCTGGCCTGGGAATGACCTGTCAGGGCTATCTCCAGCCCAGGCTAGACCTTCCTTAGTGGACAAAGTGTGGATATCTTTGATTAGGGCATGAAAATAGCCCCTTGCCTATGACAAATCACTTATCCACAAAATGTGTCTTTAGCTGTACTCTCAAATATTTGCCTGTGGGTATCAAACTCAGCAGTTTCTTGGGGCATATTGGTCATTAGCAGCATTCTCAAGAGAACCAGCCCAGAGAAGTCTGGGTGTTCATACAATTGATAGGCACAGTCTTAAAATGGAGCCTGGGGTAGAGGGGATCAAGATTGACTGGGGAGGGCAAGGTTGGGGGCCACTCATCCTGTATGTACCGCATCCCTGGCTTCCCCCACCTGTGTTCTCCTTCTCCATGGGCACTCTGGGTAGGACACAGAGTCCTCCCCCTCCCCCTCTGTGGTCTGGCTCTGTCACCCTGGACTGTAAACCCGAAGTTTAGGAAGCACTTGAGGGCTGGGCACCTTGGTGTTCACTGGGGTTCACAAGGTCCCCAAAGCTGCAAGACTCCTTCATTTTAGGCTGTCATTCCTTGGGGACTAGCAGAAACCCAGGAACTTGAAAATCAGATGCAAATGTAGCATTTGGTTGCTAAGGTGGCAGAGACTCTTCTTTCTGGCTTAGTGTGGTCGTGCCCCAGGAATCAGTCCATCTGTACTCAAGGTGTGTTGCTGTTGTTCTCCTGCATCCCCGAGTAGCGTCGGGACTGTTTAGACTATTGCTCAAGAAAGGCTGTGTGGCAAGATCATTGCTCCAAAGTCTCCTTTAGCTCTGGTGACTTTATTTAAAAAAGGATTAATTTTTTATTTTATTTTATGTGTTTTGGTGTGTGCCTGCCTGTATGTCTGTGCACCGTGTGCGTACCTGGTGCCCTCTGAAGTCAGAGAGGGTGTCAGATCCCCTGAGACTGGAGTTACAGACGGCTGTCAACTGCCACATGGGTGCTGGGAATCAAACCCGTGTTGTCCTCTACAGGAGCAACAAGTGACTTTAGCTGCTGAGCCATCTCTGCAGCTCTGCCTGTGGACTCCATTGCCTTCCTAGGCTCTCCAGGCCTGACTCTGCTTCCTGGGAGGATTAGAATGCTGGGAAGAAGGCAAGAACCTCGAATGCCCCACCCCAAGGCCTTCTAGTGCCCTGCCACCCAACAGGTGCCTGCAGAGCCCCCGTAAGGGGCTAATGTGTGCCTGCTCTGTTCTTTTTGTTTTCTTCTTTCTCCGGGCAAAACATGCCCATTAATTTTTCCCTTTCCGAAGTTTCCACTCACAGTTGACTCCCAGGGGCCATGCCAGCTGGGATTTGCAACCCAGCAAGGTGTATGGGCCCAGCAGGTCCAGGGGGACTCTCGCATCCTGGCATCGGCTGTCTCCGGCTTTGATAATGAAGCTTGGGAACTCTGAAGGCTCAGAGAGGGAATGTCAGGGCCGCATCCCTGCTCACTGACTTAACCCTTTTCAATGACCGTGGACTGCGGTCCACTATGGCAGGGCTGCCTCACCAGGGTGTAGACCAGGGGAGAAGTCTGCACTTGCTGTGGTCCACAGACCTCATCAGGCCCATTGCTGAAGGTTCTGCGGAAGATCTGGTTGAATTCAATAGTCACAGAGAGTGTGGCTTCTGCAGGTCACTCCCCCGTGGACAACGTGAGCGGGAAGCCCCTGCTGTCAGAAGTGACAATGAACACACACAGAAAAACAAACATGCAGACCTTGGGTTAAATGGAATGAGAAGAGAGCAAGGACATGGTAGTATGGGGTACTCAGGGCCAGACTCTGAGGAGGTGACAGCAGAGATTAAAGATGTGAGGTGGATGGCTACCTGAAGAGCAGGCAGGAGAATATTCCAGAAAGAGCCCACAGGTGATTTCAAGGTCCTCGGGTGGGAGTAACTAACTACATTCATTAACTAGACCACGTGGCTGGGTAGATGGGGAGGGGGCCAGGATGTGTGGCATTCTGCGTGCCAGGGGACAGGTGATGGGGTGTCCCTGGGGAGAGAAGGTGATCTGATTTATTTTAAAAGACAGCTGAGGGTGTCCTGGGGACAGTTCATCACAGGGTGGGGGCAGCAAGAGAAGACGCCACGTGTCAGGGGGGCAGTGGCTGCAGCCACGGGAACAGGAAGATGACAGCTGGGATGAGAAGCAGGGAGTACTGTCTGTGTGTGCTCAGAGGCTTACCCATGTATTGAACAGGAGGAGCAAGAAAGGTCCCCTGGATGCCTGGACCCTTCTGAGCTCCCCCATGGACCTGTGCCTCCTCTCTCTCCCATGTCCCATGGATCTCAGTGGGTTCACCTCTTGTATATTCAAGGAAGTGCCATCTTGGAGTCACACTGGCTGCTGGGAATGTGACAGTCACTGTCCTTTTTCCTCTAAGACTGCACAGTGTAGCCGATTTGGACCATTCCACCATGGGTTCTGTGCAGAGCTTGAAGGTCCTCTGGGTTTTTCTCCCTGCGGCTTTAAATGTGATCTGTGTCCCCCAGAACTGAGCTTCTGCCCTTTCCTGGTCATACAGATCCTCAGATGAGCATCTCTAAGAGCTAAAAAATGGGTTAGCTAAAACTGCAGTATACACTGGGCCAGCTTAGCCTCTGCCCAGCTCCCTGACAGAGATCCTAACATCCTTTCCATGTAGAAAGGTGTGAATTGCTGTAGGCGTGCTGCGAGACTTGAACCCAGCCCCTGTCCCTGTTTCTGGGGCCTCTGACACAGGCCTTTCCTCCCCTGTATCCTGGCATTACCTGTGTGGGGCAGATTGGCGACAGCTATCCTGGCTGTGACGGTGTAATGATGAGGCCATCTGACATCCCGTCAGGCTCTGAGCAGCTCTGGATGCTGCTGTGTAGCCCAGTGGCAAGCTAAAGGTCTGGCTGGCACAAGCGGAAAGCTGTCACGACTGGCTGCCGGGCCCCAGGAGCACTTAACTGGCGCTGGCAACATATCCCCAGCCATATGGGCCAGCTCAGCCCTCCAGGAAAGCTCGGGAGGCTTGACCTCCAGGGGGAGTGACAGGAAGGGCAGGCTGGTGACATCTTGCAGGGGGCATAGGGGGGTGTCCCAAGTGGGAAGCAATATGTGGCACAGCAGCTCAATCCTCCAGGAAGCTCTGGAGACCTGACCTCCAGGGAGAGTGAGGGATTGAGCAGAAGGGCAGGCTGGTGCTGGCAGGGGCTGGTGGGGATATCCCAGGCCCACAGCTGGTGCTTCGGTGTGACTCTGAGTGGGGTGTCAGCCAGTCATCCTGGGTGTGTCTGCTTGCCTTAGGGGAGGGTGTTTCTGGGTGGACAGACCTGTGTCTCTGCATGAGTGGGAGGTTTCTCTGCCTTCTGCCTCCGTGGGTCTGCTCTAGATCCGTGACCCGCACTCCTAACTGGACTGGACAGTTCTAATGGCATCCTCCAGGGCTTTGATCTGATGGGAGGCTGGCAGCTCTAGAGCACACAGCTGCAGTGCAGGATGCAGAAGGGTGGGGCTGGGAGAGGGAGGTACCAGTGAAGGGAAGTAAGGGAGTCTGTGTCTCCACAACCCCTGGGTGCTGTGGTTCTCTGGGGGGCCCCTTAGGGTGAGTGGGTGTGTGACCGGGAGATGGTTTGGGAAGTCACTGGTCTTTCTGTTTTCATTCTGGTTAAGAATGGTCTCTGGTGATGCAGGTACTCACAGTCAGCCCTCTTCCTCAGTTTCTCCTGTGCCTCCTGCCTTCCGGTGGAGACTCTGGATGCCATTTAGCACTGGCCCAAGGGAAAATGATGGAAGACTGGCAGTGCCTGCCCTGTTTAGAAATACCCCAGAGGGTAGTTCTCTTATTGTGACATGGTGCTTTGAAGGGTAGACTGACCCACAGGAAACTGACACTCTGCCTCACCGTGGTCCTGAGTGTCCACAGTGAATGACTCTGGTCTGAAGCAACGCCCTAGGTGTTACATATGACAGGAGTCTGAGGCCTGTGCTGCGAATTCATTCCTTTCCTTTAGACCCTCCAGGTTCTCTGTTCCACCAGCTTCCTCTCACTTTGCATTTGTTTATAATTATTTGTGTGTGTGTGTGTGTGTGTGTGTGTGTGTGTGTGTGTGTGTGTGTGCGCGCGCGCGCGCGTTCGTGGAGAAAAGAGGACAGTTTGCAGGAGTCAATTCTCCTTCGCCTGTGTGGGTCCCAGGGATCGAACTCAGGTCATCAGGCTCAGCTTTAAGCTCCTTTACCTGCTGAGTTATCTTGCTAGCCCTGCCTTTTGTCTTTTTGAGATAGGGCCTTGCTGTACAGCCCAGGCTGGCCTCCAACTTGGGATCTTCCTGCCTCAGCTTCCCATGTACTAGGATCACAGACATGTACATCATGCCTGGCCCCTTGTCCTGTTTTATTCTGGAATCTATGCAGGTATATCCCTGGCACAGGTAAAAGTCCTTAAGTATGGAGGTGGGGGTACCAACTGGAGGCTCCGGTGAGACACTTGCAGCCCATCTTCCAGGTCCTTCCTCGGACAGCTGCCCACAGCTATAAGCCTGTTTGCTCCCATCAGGCTTATAGAGGTGTCCGCCCAGTGTTCTCTTCAGCTTAGCTTCCCTCAGGAATGGGAGTCTCTTCTGACCCTGAACCTTGCAGCCTAGGGTTGGGAACAAATGATAACCCAAGGTGGGCGAGTGGAGGAGAGTACCATTACCTTCTCCTCCAGAAATGCTAATCGGGAAAAGCAATTAAAAGCAACTTTTTTTCCCTTAGTAATCTGTGTTAAGAGCTGGTAATGAAGTTTCGGGCCGTTGTGACTCAATATTTCAGCTTCACCGACTCAAGTCAAAACAATCCCAAGCCCGGGAGTTTGCGAGCAGCTGAGCTGGGCCCGGGCAGCAGCTGTGAGTCAGGATGCTGCCTCTCGTCACTAGTGGCTCACCCTGCACTATTCCCTGGGCAGGGAGGAGCAGTTCCAGCTGGGAAGGGGTCAGTCCTCCAGGACATCGGTCAGAAGACTGGAGTGCGCGTGAGTGAAATGTGCCTAGGAGCAGAGTTGTAGTGGAAGCCAAGAAAGGTGGGATCAGAGAAAGTCACAGGGAGGAAATGGGTGCCCAAGAGACAACAGGGTGGACCAGGGCTCGGTCCTGACCTCTGACTTCTGCTCATTCTTCTCTTATTTTCATTCATCCATTTATCCTGATTGAACAATAGTTCAGGATCCCTCGTTTAAGGAAGTGAACTTAAGGGTCAAGAATTCTGTCCTCTTGGAACTTCCATTTGGTGGAGAGAAGCAAATGATAATGAGATAAGAAAAGCAAATGGTTATCGGCCAACACGCACTAAAGAAAAAACTAAAGCCACTTTGGAGACTGGAAGAAAGGGGGTGGGGGAGGTGGCTGGTGTGTAATTTTAGGTATGGCTTCTGGACAAAGGGTCACCGAGATGGAGACAGAAAGGAGGTGAGGAAGCCATCCGTGCTAATTAATATCTGGGGGAAGAGCCGTTCCATCAGAAGGAATAGTAACTGTGAGATCGCTGAGGGAAGAGCCTGTCTCCACTCGGCGTGTTGGAGGACAGTCGGGAGGCCTGTGCACCTAGCGTGCATAAAGAGTCCACATATTTTGTAGGCTGTAGTGAGAATTCTGTTTCATTCTCTGGTTCCCAAGTGAAATTAGACCCTTTTTGAAGAGTTCTGAGGGACATGATCTGATTAGGCACCGGCTCTTTATTAAGACGCAAACCTCAACTGTCTGACTGACTCCTCCTGTCATGGTCCCCTGGGTAATGAACCTCTCACCCAGCATGCACTTTCATCTGGGAGCGGATGCAGGTGTGTGTGGGAAGGGGTCTGTCTGTGCCCCCTCCTATGTCCAGCCTCCCAGGAAGCAGTTTACAAACAGGGTCGTGTCACTTTAAGCAGCCCCCCGACCGGCTTCCTGGCCTGCTTTATCTGAAGCCTGAGTGCATGTTGTTCTAGGACCGATCCGCTTTAGCTAATTAATAATCTGACAGGAGAGACCCAAGGGATTAGCTGCTGAGCTGAGCTCCACCAAGCCCTGGCAAAGGAGCCCTGTGCTCCTTGGGGACATGGAGGTGACTTTGAGGGGTACAGGCAGAGGGGACCCACCACAGGTGAGCAGTGGAACAGGGCAGTGTAGGAATGACCATTGAAGGGGATGGGGACAGTTCGGTAAAGAGTCTCTTGAAGGGAGTCCGCTGTCCCAAGATGAGCAGAGATGGGTGGAAGCCTCCATTGCCCTTGTGATCCTGCCATCCACCAAAACCCATTGCCACCTGTCAGGTGTCCTTGCTGAATAGCCTGGACTGAGTTGCTAGAGTTAGCCCATTAAGATACAGAACCACTAGTGAAATTTGAAGTTCAGATAGACAGCAAATAATTTTTAGCGTAAGTATGTTCTGTGTGAGATTTGGGATGTACTTATCCTAAAAGATTGCTCGCTGTGTTAAACATTCATGTTTCCCTGGCATCCTTTCTTCTGACATCCTGCCTGGAGAGGACCAGAAGCTTTGGGGCTTTTAACCCAGGGAAGCCTAGGGTTCCACCAGAAAGAGTGGCACTCTGGGAAGTTGTCCGAGGACTTCCCAAGCCTGGGGCTGGAGTCACTGTGACTCCCACTGCCTTTGTCCAGGGAGAGGAGCTGGGAGGCAAAAGGTCACCAAATGCCCAAGTCTCTCATCCTGTGTTTGGGTCCAGGCGCTCCTTGGGTGTGTGGGAGAGTAGGTTCCTTGGGGGCATCTATGACCCCTGGGCTGGGGACAGTGTCCGGTAGTCACTTCTCCCCCAGAGAGACTGTTTTTCAGAGGCAGGCTTCAGACATCTCTTGAGGGTAGGCCTGAGGTTCCTGGGGATAATCCGTACTGGATGCTATGAGCTCTGTTTTGAGCCCATAGAAAGGTGGACAGACAGGGCTAAGTATGGAGGAGAGGCTAGACTGTTAGGGACAGAAGCCTGCCCTATAGGGCTACCCCCCATGTTCCGAGGCCTCTGAGCACTGATCAGAAATACCCATCTTCGGGCCTCTGGACACCCACTCCCAAGGCCCTAGAGTAGCCCTATGCCAGCTTCAGGAAGGGCAAGCCATCCAGAGAGCTGGGCTGCCTAGAATGTCGTTCTGGGTGCCAGAATTGAAAATCTTTATTGGAAAACTCGATGGGATCCTAACTGCTCCCTCTTGTGACCTCTGTCACCCTGGCTCTGTTCCCCGTGGTCAGGGAGCTCAGTGTAGTAAGAAGGGCCTGCCGCCAGCTGGGGGAAGTCCAGCTTCCAGCAGCCAAGGGGCCGGATGCCAGGAGGGCAGTGCCCGAGGTGGGAGCTCTCTGGGCTGGGCTCTGTGCTGTAGGAGTTAACACCATCCTCACTCTCAAAGGGTTCCTCTCCCCAACCCCCTGGGCAGCCTCCTCCCAGCCTTTCCCAGCACCACCAGCTCCAGACTCTTGTGGTGTGAGCAGAAGGGGATGGGGGGTTGCTGAGCTGGTGGGAACCTCTTCCGCTTCCCGAGCTCTCAGCCTCTTCCCCAGCGTGCCCAGCGGTTTGGCCCTGGTTCTTGAGCCGTCTGCTGCCCGTGCTGCCTCTGACCGACATCGTTAGCGTGGGTATTTATATTTCATTAACGACATTAAGCCCAAATGGCATTAAAAGCAAAGCTGGTGATAAATAGCTTATTAATAAACAGGGAGTGCTCCATGCTGCCTGGCCTCTGCCAGCCCCAGTGTTAACCCTTGCTGCCCTAGATAAATAGGCTTCACCCCAAAGATCATCCTCCAAAAGATGGGGCCAGGAAGGTCCAGTCACGTGACCACCTTCCATCTGGTTATGCTCAGGTCCATGCGTCTTGGAGCCCATGCGGGCCGCCTCTAGGTCACTGGGGTTTGCACGGAATGGCCAAGACACAGTTTCCAATCAAATCTCCCCTGCCCTCTTCACTCATTTTGATTGGAGGGATAAAGAATTTAGAAAAGGTTGCTTTCTAGGCTACGGAACCAGTCCCCCCTCATTTTCTGGAAACCCAGTCGGAAAGAAAGCCTCTGCAGAGTATTTAGAATCGTGATGCCTGTGAGAAGAATAGCAGCCCCAGCGGTGTAAACCCAACTAGCATAGTCTGGTGCTGTGAGCAGGCCTGTTACTGGGCATGTGAGGTAGCTCCAGTCATGCCAGGGGGCATCCCACTCAGCGAGGAAAACAAAACCATGCTTTGCCAATCAGGGCTGGCTCAGTTGGGAAAGTGGTTGCTTTGCATGCATGAAGTTCTGAGTTCAGTTCCCAGCAACCTGTAAACAGGTATGGCATATGTCTATAGTCCCAGCACTTGAGAGGCAAATTTAAGGCAATCCTCTGCTCCATAGCAAGTTCTAGGCCAGCCTGGGATATCGGAGACCATCGTAAAATAATAAAATTGACAAACTAAAATGGAATGATGCCCAGGGTAGCAAAGTGGCGTCACCAGCTGAGGGTCATGTCACGCAGCTTCTGGCCCCTCTTTTGGTACACCCTCCCCAGAGACAAGACTTGTCATGGAGGGGACCATCCTGGCTCCTGGACCTTAGAGATGCCAGGACTTCTCTTAGCTGAGGGTCCAGTCTTTGCTTAACTCTGCCTTTTCTTAGCTCCCTACCTTTGGGACCCTGCTGCTCTCTTAGAGTGACACTCCTGAGTAGGGACACATGCCTACAAGAAAGCTCCTGGTGGCCTCGAGGGCAGGCCAGCATTCTCCTGTAATTCTGGTGCCATCTCATATCCATGGGAGCCCTCCTGGAGGGAGGACCAGCTAGGCCTCATTTGTTTGGGGTTTGAGTTAGCAAACCATGGCTGTAGGGTTGTTCTAAGGTCTCTGAACAGCAGGGGCAGAACCTCCCACCCCCACCCCTGGCACTCCATTCTCCGGGCAAAATCAGCGGAAAGTAAGAAAAGAAATTAGGGCCCCCCTGAGAACCTCACACCCGGACACCAGAAAAAGGGTTTTGTCATGAGCTGGAGTGGGTTTTCTGAAGTCTTTTGGTGTAGGGAGGAAAGAAGGAAAGAGCAGAGGGGAGTGAAGCTTCCATATGTCCCCACCCAGAGGACAGGATAGAGTTCAGACCCCTGCCTCCATCTGCATCCAGTGAACACTCAGGGAAGATGGGCAGTATGTTAATAAGCCAGACGTCTGCTGTCCGCCAGGGGCCTGACTCTCCCACCTCCTTCTTGAGCAGGGAAGGAAGGAAGGGACAGCCACAGGCTTCCAGTCAAAGAAGGGTCTCACTTCCCACCTCTATCCCCAGGGAGATAAGTAACAAGAGGAGTTGACAGGAACCCCACCACCTGGGTGAGGCCTGGCTCACCCATTTCTCCTATTAAGTTATGGCTGTGTGGGTCTTGGCTGTCACAGCACAGCTTGGTGGCTTGGTGAGTGGCACAGCAAAGTCGTGATGCTCAGTGCATTCTGTTCCACCTGAGCCAGGCATGTGCATTCTAGCCACCAGCAGAGAACCCAGAACAGGAGCCACTCGTGGTCAGGAAGGCTGAGGGGCGGCATGGCTTTAGGACCGGCCACCCTGTGTTGTAATGCAGGCTGTGGCCGTCCCTTCACCTCACTTGACTCTGTTGCCTTCTTCCTCTGTGAAATGCGCATAGTTGTAGCTTAGTTGCAAGGCTGTGTTCTCTAAACCACCTGTGGCAGGGCTTCACACTCGGAAGATACCGAAAGAGAGGTGGTTGCTGCCCGGACCCCCGTGAGCCTTCTCCTTACCTGCCTCTGCCTCTTGGCCCACCTCCCCATCCCTCAACTACTCAACATCAGGGATGGGGCTGTGGCTTCAGTCACAGTTTGGCAGACACCAGACTAGCCCATTCAGTCCTCACCTGTGGGGTCGGTTCACCCCTGAGTTGCATCAACTTATGTGAGAGATGAGAGCACCCATTCCCCTTCTCCCTCTACAACCCATTGCCTTCCCAAGGGCAGCTTCTGCTCTCTCCTCAGTCCCACCTTCAGTATAGGCCTCCTGTGTTTTCCAAGGACAGGGATTGGGCAGGGATTTAAGAATAAGGGGTCTGATGTGAAGTTGCCTTGTTTCAGTGAAATGGCATAACCTACAGGTGGCTTCCCTGCCATGTCATCCCCTCAAGGATTGTTGAACATTTATATCTGCTTGGGAATGGGGGAGTATTATACAGGAAAAGTCAGGGGGTTACCTATTTTGTCTGTGGCTCTCTAGAGCCCTCCAGCCATATGTGACTCAAAAGATCCAGAACAGGCACCAAAATTACACAGAGAAACCCTGTCTCAAATAACGAGAGAGAGAGAGAGAGAGAGAGAGAGAGAGAGAGAGAGAGAGAGAGAGAGAGAGAGAGAGAGAGAGAGACCCCGAGAATGAAACAATACTATGGATAAATGGCTCCATGGCCAAAGAGCTGGACCTGTGACTTTAATACACAGGCCTTCAAGTGAGTCAAGGCCACTCCGTATCTTTTTCTCACTCTCACACACCCAAGGATAATAGAAATATCTCACTTTCTCCTGAGGCCTAAGGTGTCCAACAAGAGGGCAGCCTTGGTGGGCTGGGATATAGATAGGCAGGCCCTAGAAGGGATCCTAGGACAGAACTGGCACTCTCTTGGGGCATAAGACAAGTTTAGCTCCATATCTGCCGCTAACAATGGGCACTGCCAACCTGCTTGTTGAGCATACTTTTCCAGTGTCAGCCACAGGCAAAGCAGCCACCGTGGAAGGCCTTTGGGATGGGGAAGGCCGGAGGGGTCCTGTGTCTTCCCTTCTGGAAGCTTCTCTTATTTTCAGTTTCTTTTTGCGACTGTTTTCTTTTTTCCTTGGGGTCTAATTAAAGACTTGGAGCATTTACAGCCTGTGGTTGGCTTTTTATTTGAAGCCTTGGCAATTACCTTCTGCCCTAAAATAAGTTTCGATGGAACAGGGATAGGATTTTCCTTATTGGCTAAGTTCTCACTTTAATTTTGTTGCGTGTGCATGTATTAGTGTGTGGGTGTGTGTGCACGCGCACGTGCTCGTGCATGTGTTAGTGTGTGTGTTTGTGTTAGTGTGTGTGTGTTTGTGTGTGTGTGTGTGTGTGTGTGTGTGTGTGTGTGTGTGTGAATGACAGAGGTTCCTGACACCTTCCCCACTGTCCCTGTCCAGTTCCTGCCTCCTTGTCACCATCCCCATCTCATGTCCCTTGGCTAAGGCAGAGGCCTGGACAGTGGGAACAGTATGTCCTCAGCCTTGCTCTGCCTCAAGGGAACTCTGTGACAACAGGTAGGTCATCTGTTGACTCTGCCCCAGTTTCTTCACTTGGGAGCGGGGCAGGGGTGGGCATGCCTGAGGCTTCTCTGCTCTTTGGAAGCATATGTCTTGCCACAGCTCAGCGGGGTGGGAGGGAACCCCCAGCCCCAGCCTCTGTGCAGTCCGGTCTCACTTCTCCTCTTCACCGATGCACCTTGAGTTCTAACAGGAGCACGTGGTCAAGTTCCTCCATGATTTGCCTAGCCATTGTATGAACAGGTGCAGGCACCCCACTTCATAGCCAAGCCCTATAAGCCAGAGATAATTAGTGGCTTTTCTGATGTCACTTGTTTAGAGGGGGCAGAGCCTTGGGATCCAAACCCAGGCCCTGAGGCTTTAGGTCAGTCGGACGAGGAAATCAGAAATGGGCAAAGAGGATTGGAAAAGAACTCTGTTTTCTTAGGGTGGAGGGGCAGCTTTGGGGAGTCAGTTGCCTAGTCCCATCAGGCAGCTATATGAGGTTTCTTTCTGTTAAGCCAAAGCAAGTGGTGACCTGCCAAAAATATCCAGGTCATAGTAGGCTTTGAGTGCTGTGTTGCAGGTTGAAGGTAAGGTAGCTCGTTCTTTGAATAGAAACTTCTTAGATGACTTTTGGAGAGGTGGAGTATCTGGATCTTACAGAGTGGTGGGTGGACGGATGGATGGATGGATGGATGGATGGATGGATGGATGGGGCATGGGGCATGGGGCTGGGGCTGTTCCTGAATCTGATATGTTATGTCCTAGGAGCAGGGAGGTAGGCAGTGGATAGGTGTACACATCCACCCAGGAGGATATGGCTCTCGTGTGTGCCAGGCAGCTGTTTAAATAAGAACTGTCAGGATGGATGGCTCTTGTTGGCTTCCCTGAACAGAGTGTAAACATATTCCCTTGTCACTACATACCTGCCCAGAGTGTAAGAAATCTGGGTACCAGAGTCCTGGCCCAGGACCCTACCTTGACTCTCTCCAATATGCCTGACTCTCGTTCCAAAAAAAAAAAAAATCCCTTTAAATTCTGAACCTTGGACGTGAGTAGGGGTGGAATCTGCTCTAAAAGCCAGAGTAGCTGTTCTTATGAGGTGGGAACAACTCTGTCTTATTTTGGGGACAGGGTGGGAGTGGGAGTCCCCCAGATGTAAGGTCTGAGGCAGTTAGAATACTGGAGGACAACGAGAGTGCCCGAGTTTCCAAGGACTGATTAGATGGTATGCCAAGTGTATTAAATTTTGCAGACATTTTAACAGCAATATGCTAGATAGTTGGGTGTCCCCTGAGGCGGCTGGATTTTTTATATCCTTCACAGAAGGTCAGAACCCTCTTCTCCCTGCCTCTCCCCCCTCCACCCTAAGCTCTCAGCTCCTCTCTCACTCACCCTCCTTTCCTCAACAATCCCTCTTGCTTTTTACTCTCTGCTTGTGGGGACCTAAAGGGCGCCTGGCCCCTGACAGAGAAAACACTGGGTCCCTCCTGCCCTGCTGTTGGGGATGTCGGGGTCTCCAGGGCTCAGGAGGGACATAGAGGGGACTTGACTTCTATTTGAGTGTCCCCTACCCTTCTCTCCCCATTTCAGAGACTGTTGTGAGACCTGCTCCCTCCCTCCTTATTTTTATAGAAAAAAGGCAGGAAAAGAATCCATCTGGCGTATGAATAATTGAAATGCTCAACTCTCTTCCTGTGGTTGCTGTTTGTTCTCAGCTCCCCCGGCCCCAGCCCATCCCCCTGAGCACGGGTCTCCAAGTGGAGGATGGTGGGCATTCTCTGGAGGGGCTCCGGTGAGGCTCGAGGCTCTCCTCAACCTGGAGCCCTTTCTCTGAATCGATAAGCTTGAGTGGGCCATTTGGACGTACAGTTTCTTTCTTACTGTCTGTGGGGACAGCCAGCCCCTGGCCAAAGTCTCCCTAAATATCAGTCAAAGTCAAAAGGCTCACTTGGCCCCTGAGCTTCAAGGAATAGTTTCCCTTGACCCTGACTGCTCTCAATGTCCCCTGGGATCCTCTGGTTTATACCAGGCTCTTACTGTCCCACTGCCCTGAGGGCTCAGTGCACTCCAGGAGCTTCAGGGACTCCTGTTTGGGGACCTTGGCCTCTGTGGTGCTTAACTGTGTGCTCTCTCAGCCCCTCACCCAGGCTGTTGACAGGGCATCTTGCTTAGATGCCCTTGGGATCACACCGTTCTATGCCTCAGCCACCCCCTCTGCTGCCTAGCCAGGGTTCATCCATTTCTCCACAGCTTTTCTGAGCCTTTGCAATGGAAAGCCCAAAGATGAGAGTTTCAGCTTCATTTTCTACAAGTTGGGAGAAAGTACCTCAAGAGGTGGTGGTGGGAGCCTGGGTCAGGGCTGGGGCACATCATGGACTCAGGCCTGACTAGAGCAGGCTGCCTGTCTGCTGTACGGAACTGAGACCAGAAACAGCCTCAAACCGCGTGTCAGGGTTGAGAAGTCACTGTCTCTTTAAAACCATTTAGAGAGAAACAAAAGAACTTTAGTGTATTAATTCTAGATGAAGATGGGTCTCCAGATGACAGCTTGAGCCACATAAGTTCCCTGCGAGTCAACTTCCTCTGTCTCCTTCTCCCCTCCTACCTTCCTGTCCCGTTCGCCTAGCTGTGGCTCTCTATCCTCATCCTTGGTTCTTGTTTTGTGAAAAGCTGACACAGGAGTTGTGTGAAGTGTAATCTCGGGCTCTCTGTTTGAAAAGTCAATACTTTTGTTTGTCTGTTTGGGACGTAGGGTTTGTGTCCTAGATGAAGTATTGACTTGGAGCTGTGGGCCATGTGGTTGTAAAGGGTTGGTAGGGAGGGGCTGGTGCAGATGGCACCGTAGGGCAGTGAGGGGGACCCTTATTCCTGTACCTTCCGGGTTTTAGTACACTGTTTCTCAGAAAATAACCCTCCACCCCAAGAAAGAGGGTACATACAAACAGTAACAGAACATTCTAGTGCTTTTCTGGGTTTGGGGGGAAAAAAACAAACAAAAAAACTGCCCAGTAAGCATAATATAATTCAGATGAAATTTAAATCAAGTTTGTTAATACATAGCTATAAAAGACATATATATATATGTCGTTTGTAAAGACTCCTACACCTGTTATAAAAACTGCAAAATGTCTGGTATTCCAGGTCCTGGTACGAATAATTAGATATTTATATCCAATAAAACTGGTTTGATGGGGAAATCGTTTCCCTCTGTATGGATTCTCAGCTAAGGGTGAGTTTCGGTGGTTGGGTTTTGTGTCTTTTTTTTTTTTCTCCTGACAATAAAACCAAAGGTTTGGCACCAACAGATGTATTTCCCGTAAATATCTCCATCTCTTTTTTTTCCCAGCTTGAGCTCTGCTCGACGGGTCCTGTCATGCCAGCCTGCTCTCCTCTCCCACATTTTCATTTGTACTGGAGAGAGCTGTACACAGTCTGGCTTCCCCCTAGATCTCAGGCCTGAGTGCTGGCCCACAACCAGTGTGTGGGGTCCCAGGCATTTGGTGTCTGTTACCTGTCCCTTCGGACCCAGTCCTGGACAACTCTAGTGGGTTTAATGCTTTGCCGTTGCTCTTTCCCGCTCCCCTGATTCTTCAAATAGTTTCCTAGATTGGGATTTCTATTCTTATTAGCCGTAAAAAGCACAATCTAAGTATTTTTCTGATTTTCATGAAGTACCTTCACTGGTTTTCAATTTCTCTTCCTCAGCCTCCTATCTGTAGACTTTTCTCTTCCTCCCTTCTCCCCCTCCTCCCTTTTCTCCTCCTCCTCCATTCTTCCCCTCCTCCCTTCTCTCCTCCTCCCTTCTCCCCTCCTCCACTGTTGGACCTCCTGGCTCACAGCCTTCATGTTCTCCACCGTGAGCAGTGAGGCCCAGGGAGGCAGTTTGCATCACTGCCCTGACCTAGGGAGACCTGCCCCTACATTATCTTCTCCCCCATCTGTTCTGCAGTGGTGAACAGATGGAGCCAGATGGTTCTATGGATGGCTGGGATTTTTCTCTCCCATTATATGGATGGTGAGCTGAGGCTCAGGGTGGGCAGATGGCTGGAGTGGGCCCATGTTTAAGCTGCTGCTTCTTCTTCTTCTTCTTCTTCTTCTTCTTCTTCTTCTTCTTCTTCTTCTTCTTCTTCTTCTTTTTCTTCTTCTTTTTCTTCTTCTTCTTCTTCTTCTTCTTCTTCTTCTTCTTCTTCTTCTTCTTCTTCTTCTTCTTCTTCTTCGTCAGGTTTTGTTTGTTTGTTTTTGTGTAGCCCTGGCTATTCTGGAACTGGCTATGTAGACCAGGCTAGCCTCGAACTCACAGAGATCCACCCGCCTCTGCCTCCTGAGTGCTGGGATCAAAGGTGTGCGCCACCACCACCTGGCTTAGGCTCTTAACTGAGATGGGCAGAGCAAGACTGACTCTTAGATGTCCAGCTGGTTCTGGCAGTGGAGAAGACACAGAACTCACTGTCACTTGATCCATAGTGAGGCTTAGGGCAAGTGGCTCACCTCCAAGGGTCACTTTTCTGGTAGATGACACAGGATTGGTACTGCTTCTGCTTTAGGGTCACTGAGGGGAGGATTTATTGAACTCCTGCATGGCAGACCTCACAGCTGGTGCTGGGCAAGTGAGATGATTCCCAGAAGGTGAGGAGTCAGTGTCCACCATAGCCTCAAAGTGAAGACGTACTCAGGTAGTTGTGACATAGGCTGGTACCTTGTCCACAGGTCCCCTATAGCATGAGACCTACTTCTTCCTGCGCCCCATTCCCTCTCAAGAGAGATCAGAACACTTTGTGGTCCTCAGAGGTCTACAATGGCTTAACTTCACCCAGGAAGGAAAGGCTAGGAACCATGGAGGAGCCAGGGTAGGCAGGGCTCCAGAAGGAATTTGACTCCCAAAAGGACTGCCCAGAGAAACAGAGATGGATTGCTGTGCCTTCCACAATAACCTAGCCCCACTCTGCCCAGGACTTTGGGGCCAAACTGTAGCCTGGTCACTGCAAGGGTTGGTGGGTGGCTGTTCTGATGAAGACCATTTAGATCAAAGAGAAGAAGTCATGAGAATGCTGTGGCCACTGTGGCCTTTGGAGGAGGCTCCGGAAACGATCTGCTGACCCTAGTGGGAGACACTGCGCTTAATTACAGAACACTAGACGGTGAACATAGCCCTAAGGTACAGTGGAGCTGCTGTGCCACACTGCCACGCACTCCACACCCTTCCCGCCTCTGGTACCCTTCTTGTCCTCACCAAAGGGTCCCGTATGTTCATGGCCGGCAGCCCTGAGCCCATGGGAGATGTCCCTAGCAGTGATACACAGAGTGTCACATCCAAGCTTCACCTGTGCCCCTGCTCAAGAGAGAACAGGAGTGACCCAGAGCACCTCGATGACGCAGCTCTTCCCTGCCTGTAAGTTTCATGCATCCAAGAAACTGGACCCTGGCCTGGAAGACCTTCCAAGAGACACCTGAGTGACTGGTTCGCGGTTGCCTTTCCTCTCCACTTTCCTTCTTTGCCCCACATCCTACGCAAAATAAGAAAGAAAGAAAGAAAGAAAGAAAGAAAGAAAGAAAGAAAGAAAGAAAGAAAGAAAGAAAGAAAGAAAGAAAGAAACTGCACCCAAGCTTCCTGTTACTGGCTCCCTGAGAAGCCAGTCAAATCTCCCCTTGTTGAGAACATTTTGACAGCATAAAATTGCTGCCGGAATGTGACTTTAACGAAAAGTAAAAAAAAAAAAAAAAAAAAAAAAAAAAAAAACCTTCCTTCATGCATATGGAGTTTTTTGGAAAAAAAAATGGTATTTTAATGCTTTCTATTAAATTGGGACTAAAAGTGGTGTCTTAATTTGCATGCATTAGCATATTTGCATATAGATCACTGAAATGGTGGAAGAGAGAAGAGCCTTTAAATGAAAATTCTTTTAAAGGCACAGGCCTGCCTCCCTCTCCCTCTGGGATTTACACTTCATCCTTTCCTTGCACCTACAGCCCTTGAGTCTTGATCTAGCTGGTCAAGGCTCTGCCTGTCAGGAGCTGGGTCACTGTGGAGTTAAGGGTCTGGGAAGCCCTGGCTGTTGTCACCACAGCCTTGTAGCTTCTTAGTGTACGCAGGAACCCAAGTTGGCCTGTCCCAGCAGCGTCTCTGGGGGAGGGGCTTGTGTCTACCACCAACACGCCGGTGGTCTGGGTCCCTGGGCCTCTGAAGCCCTTGTCTTCCCCAGTCTCAGGTTTTTCTCCTAGCACCTACCCCAGGGCACGTTTTTTCTACAAGGCCACTGTAGACACCCATGCTGCCAGCTACTGTCCTGGGCCTGTAGCTGACTGGCACTGACTGGCACTGGCAGAGGGTAGGTGGAGTGCTTGCCTTTTGTCTCTGGTATTCTCTGCTGTACCAGCTTCTTCTCTCCACACTCCTGAGCCAGAAGGCCCAGGCTGCCATGTTCCCTTTATCGTTTAGGCCTCTGGTTGTTCAAAAGTCACCTCCTCAAACTGTCTGACATCTCCCTACATACTCCTCAGTAGCTCTTCTTGTTTTATTGCCCCCCAAGAACTTGTTACTTGTCAGTTTGGTTATTTGTGCTCTCCTCCATCACTTCCACCCTTGCCTGGGATAAAGATGGAGATTGGCATCCATCTTGCTTACAGCTGGACCCTCCAGTGCTTAAGACAACGTTGGGCACATGGTCGGTGTCAAGTGAGTATTTGTTGAGTGAGTGAAAGGGGGTCAGAGCTTGCCGAGGCTGAGCAAGTGTCCTCAGTATCACTACCTGACTGTACACAGTAGCCTCTGTGCTTTCTTATGGCCCTTTAGAAATGTCCCCAGCTTGATCCGCAACAGAGTCTAGGACTCAGCAGAGACCTCCAGGCTACTCAGAGGCACTCAGGATGGCAGGCAGGAAGCAGGGCCTTGGCCTCCGTGAGGAGACGGGGAGGTGGCTTGTGGGCAATGTACAGCTAAGGGGAACAGTTTTGACTAATGGAGCTGAGAGTCCTCTTGTGGCAGCCCAAGGAACCCCAATCTTTACATCCAGGTAACTCTCCCATAGGCACCTTTCTTCCAAGTACAGAGTTCACACAGAAGTTTCAGGGTGTGCAGTCAAGAGCCCCAGCATTCTGTGCCTGGCCTATGCTACTGGCCAGCCCTTGTGTGGCAGCCCCATCACCCTCTCTGCACACAGGAAGTGAGGTCTCTGCACACAGGAAGTGAAGTCTGGCCATTAAGCTCAACACCACCCCTTGCTTCCCTACTCTGATGGGCGGGGATTTCTGCTAGGCCCCTCCTAGCTGACAGCAGCCTTGGGCTCCATGCCCCAGAGGAGGGGAGGGGGACACCCAGGGTTGGAGAGGGGCTGTGCCTCTACCACTAATGAAAACCGGAAACCAATTGAGCAGGACAAGGTGCCCAGCCAGCAGGTTGTGGGAACGAGGAGCCTAATGAATGTGGCTGGTGCAGGGGAGCGGATGCCTCATTGATCGTCCAGTGGCTATATTTATCCACTTTGGGTCCCTGGCCCCAGCAGCTGGATGGTACAGGGATAAATAAATGGCCGCTAAAATATTCATGAGCTGCACATGCACATCCGTGGTCAGGGGGCTGCCAAGGGCCTTTGCTTCCTCCCTTCACCCTGTCTCTGTGGAAGCCTCAGGAAATTCCTCGCACCTGGGCCAGGTGAAGCGTGGCCCAGCCTCACTGGGCACTCAGCCCAGCTTACCGCCTTGGAGACACCTGCGTGGCCTAGGCACCTCCTCCTGGGGGCCAGGCTGATGCCTGCCTTGCTTTGTCCCCTCTGTTACTCCCTGTCCCCTGGTGATGGATTGGACATGTGGGGCCGTGGCTGCTTGCTTGACCCTGTGTGCCCTGCTGGAACTCTGCAAGGACAGACTTGTAACTCATTTGTTCCTGTGTTCCCCACATGGCCCGGCATGGTGCTGATGCGACCTTGAGAGAGGGCCATTGTATGTTCTGAGTAAGACTCAGAGGTGGGCTGAGTCTCTGTTTTGTCTGCCCTTTCTTAGCAAGTGACTTCACTTCCCCAAGACTCTGTTTCCCCATCAGCAAAATAGGGCTAAGAGCAATGTGGAATATTTGAGTGTGGACCTGAGCCTGCTAGAATTGGAACCCTGATGCAGTAGGCTAAGGGCAGACAGAATTCTGGACCTGTGTAGGCTGCTGAACCTGACTTTCCCAAGGAAAGGCCTGAGAACTACAGGGATTTACCCAGTTTCTCAGTGGCTCGCTGCTCACTTGAGTTTAGAAGTTCTAGTTCGTGGTCCTTGATACCTCTGTCCAGGTAGTACTTGGCCACCAAGAGCTCAGAGACCTCTTTTGTGTTATCCAGCCCCGGAAACATTGGACCGGGAGTGTAAGAGAGAGAGAGAGAGAATAACTCTACATCAGTTGTTCTCAACCTGTGGGTCACGACCCACTTGGGGCCAGCTATCCCATATATCAGATATTTACATTATGATTCATAACAGCAGCAAAATTACAGCACCAAAAACAATGTTACGGTTGTGAGGGTCACCACAACCTGAGGAACTGTATTAAAGTATCGAAGTGTTAGGAAGGATGAGGACCACTGCTCTATAGCATTTGGCAATCAGATATTCTGGTGAATCTGCCCTGTCATGGGGGCGGGGTACCACCCAACTGTGCTCCGTGCAGGGCTGGATATACTGCCTGTCTGCAACAGGTTAGGACCTAGATATGGGCATCAAGGACATCATCCATATCCATGCCAGGCTTAGTGCCCAGGACGGCCTGGCCTCAGTGCTCTTTGGAGTCTGCTTTTAACTCTTGAGGTCTTCCCCACTGAAGGAAGGTCTTGGTGGCATAGAGGGTGTCATTGATACAGTTGCTTGATGAGAGCTGGCTGAACAGAACCTTTTCAACAAATGTGCCCCTAACTGCCCATAACCACAAGGCCTCTGCCTCTAGGTGCCTAGAGCTCACACTGTCCCCTTGGTGGCACAGAGCCACGTACTGCTTGCCTGTGGGTTGCCCAGGACCTGTCCTTTGGTGGGTAGATGCCCATGACTTGAAAACTATTTGACCCCATTTAGCGAAGAGGACTGAGGTTTACACCGGGCCATCTGCAGTGAGTCTCTGAGGGCTCAGAATATAGAAAGCAGGAGTCGTCGAGGCTGGGTGAAGGCAGAGCTACTGTCCCTGGCACTCAGCCCACCCCCCTCCCCCAGCCGAAGTTTGATCCAAACAGAAGCAAACTTTGGGGACAGCCTTGGCGCTGCGTGGAGCCGGGCTGGGCCTGCGAGTGGCAGCGAGTGGCAGCGAGAGCAGAGGGAGGCAGCTCAGGCAGCCCTGGCGCCTGACTCCACGGTCCCAAGTCCCCTCCCTGAGCTCCCGGTCCGTGCCCGCGTTTACAGGCGCCTCTCTAGTCAGCTCAGAATGCAGCTTGGGGCCCGTGGCGGCTCAACCTTTCCCTCTCCCAGAGCCCCGGTCTAATCAACCCCTATAATTTATGCAGAAAATATGATTTATATTTAATTTCACCACACTTGCATTGTTAATTTGAGATGTAATTAACCCGTCGCCATGACAACTAATTTTGTGATGCCGTAAATTACCGCCGTCTTTTCATCAAAATTCAGTTACTTTGGCTCCTGTGTGCAATGTACTGATGCAATTAGGTTGCTAAGGGCAACTCAAAAGTGTTCAATTTCTTTTGTGCAACTGCGATGGGATAGAAGCTCCCTTGCGTCCTCCCAGGGTCCCGTTGGCCATGGGCAGGGAGCTGGGGGCATGTGGCCGCCCTAGAGGAATGCTGTTGGAAAAGGCGGACTGGGTGGGCGCCTGCTGCCTCTGCTTCTCTGCCTCGAATCCTCTTCTCTCCAGTAATTGTTTTTAAGCAGTGGCCCCTGGACATACGCCCCCGAAGCCCCCCACAGGATCGCAGGGCTGCGGAAGGGTTCTCACCACTTCTAACTCTGCCGCAGACTTTCCTGTCCCAGGAATCTTGCTGTTCCACACAGAAGGAGCCAAAGCCACCTCCCCTTTCTTCTCTCTCGTGTCTAACTTGTTTATATAGATCTTTCCCTCTCCCTCTTTCTCGCTCTCTCTTTTTTTTTCTTTATTTAAAACAAAAACCCTCTCTGTTGCTTTTGTCACGTTAATTCCCATTTTGCCAACACCAGGGGCCCAGGCAGACGAGTTACCAAGGAACACAAAATTTTAATTAGTGTATTTTAATCATTCAGGCTTTCCGAGCTAATCCACACGCCCTAGAGAATTCCCGAGATGCAGCTCTGCCCTGCTTTACCATTTATTGTTGAGTCTATTATAATTACTGTTAGCAGGTGGGGACTGGGAGATGTTTATTATGAGTTTTTCATCTTTAGTATAATTACCGAAAAAAACAAAATAAAAAGATGTCGTTGTATTTTGTTTCCTAGAATTTTTTTTGCCAGGGGAGGGCATGGCCGTGGGATTTCTTTTCTTTTCTTTTTCTTTCTTTTTTTTTTTTTTCCT
This sequence comes from Peromyscus californicus insignis, assembly GCF_007827085.1. Classification (NCBI taxonomy): domain Eukaryota; kingdom Metazoa; phylum Chordata; class Mammalia; order Rodentia; family Cricetidae; genus Peromyscus; species Peromyscus californicus. Next base: position 9,202,094 of record NW_026294573.1, read on the forward strand.
GCTTCTTCCCAGGCAGGTAGGTGACTTACAGCTGTGGTGCCGAAGACTCACTCTTCAAGTCCGAAGGCCCAGGAAGGTGGAGTGGCTGACCACCAGCGGGGTCAGCTGGGTCTGAGGGCTTGTACTCTGAGAGTAAGGACTGAAGCCTTGGCTGAGGGTGCCGGTATTCCTGCTTTGGACTGGGAGTTCTCTCTGCTTCTGGTCAGTCTGGAGAGCTAGCCAAAGTACACCTGTTGGAGGTGAACCTAAGCAAGCCACACGGTTATAAACTAGCAGCTGACATTTATTGAGTGTGTAGCTTGTACCAAGCTCCATGTTGTCCTCTTTGGCTGCATAATTTTGCTAAATCCCTCACCCTCTGAAGCAGATACCCATGTCGAACCCTATTTTATTTGGGAAGGCCAAACTGCACATCCCAAGCTAAGAAGCCAACGCAAAGAATTCAAACCCAAATGTGTCCTTGGAGCCCAGGCTCCCTCTGACTACACCACAAGCAGATCTTCCAGGTCTCGTCAGAGAGGCTCCCTCCTCCCAAAAGCCTTTCTGGATTTCCTGAGGCTGAGGAATGTGTGCCTCCACAGCCTCACGGTGTTAGTGACTTCTCCCCTGAGATGTAGTTGCCTAGTGACATCTCTTAGGGCCCGACCACCAGTGAGGGTGGAGAGTGCCTGCCACTGTCCCTGATCGGAAGCCTCTAGTACAAGGGCATCTTTTAGGAAGTTTGTGGGGTGTGCTGCACTTGACCCCAGCACTTCAGGGTCTTTGCCTGTAGACACCCCTCAGAGATGTCACTCTGAGCAGAAGCCAGGGGCCCTTCGTTTCTGATTCCCACAGGAAAAGGTAGCTTAGGGGCCCAGGTCAAGTTTAGGTCTCCTGGGAGCTATGTGTGTGATGCAAACCCTTAGCTTTGGCTTCTATGTCCAGGGCCGGGATCCTACCCCCACCCCCAACTACCACTTTGGTGATATCTGAGAACCAAGAGCTTCCTTTTTTTCTTTTTTCCTTTCTCTTTCTTCAGGATCAGTTTTCAAATGTTTTCCCCTCTGAGTGATGATTTTGAAGTTTTTCTGGAAAATTCCACATCTCTACACTAGCTCCCAGGTTGGTGCTGAGGGTCATTGAACTTTGCTAGGCAGTGTAGAGCAAAATGTGTTGGAGTCCACCTCTTCTCCTTTCTAGTCTGCTTCCCCAGGGATGGAGGGGTAGATCATTAGCACATCTCTGGGAAAGGGCCCAGGGCATGCTGTGAGTTACACACTGGTGGCAGGACTCTCTGTTGAGCTCTAAATTCTTGGGGACATCCCCCAGCTCCTTTTCAGTCCTGTTGGGGTAGATGGGTTTACCCAGCACCACCCTCAGCTGCTGCTGCCCTCCCCTGGGAGACTAGAACTGATTAAGCCAAGAGTGGACACGGCCCACTCGCCCAATACTTTTAATACTAGTCAGTAGCATGTAGCATCCGGTCTGCCTAAGTCTTTGCACTCCCCAAGGTCACCCACCACCCTGCCAGGTGGTATAGATCATGTATCTCAAGTCCAAAAATACAAAACTGAAAATACTCTAAAATCTGAAACTTGAGTGCCTCCATGATGCCCAAAGTGGAAAACTACCCCCCTGACTTTGTGCAGCTTGTCAGAGTCCAAGGTAGAGCATTTAAAATTATATTCTGAACAACAACAAAGAAGCCGGGTATTGGTGGTGGCACGCACCTTTAATCCCAGCACTTGGGGTGCAGAGACAGGCAGATTTCTGAGTTCGAGGCCAGCTTGGTCTGCAAAGAAAGTTCCAGGACAGCCAGGGCTACAAGAGAAATCCTGTCTCAAAAAAACAAAAACAAAAATAAAATAAAATAAAATAATATTATGGGCAAAATGTATAAGCAAAATAAAATTATTGCTGATGATGTAGCCCAGTTGGTAAAGTGCTCACTCTGCATCCATGACACCCTGGGTCCTCTGCCAAGCACTGCATGAGCTGGCTGTGGTGGTGGTGGTGAAGACTTGTAATCCTGGTAGAGATAGGGTGGGTCAGAGTTCAAGGTCATCCTCTACTACACAATGAGTTTGAGACTAGCCTGGGATACATGAGAACTGGTCAAAAAAAAAAAAAAAAGGAAAAGGTTTGGTGAGATTGTTCAGCTGGCAAAGATGCTTGCTGCCAAACCCAAACCACATGAACCCAAACCACATGGGAGAAGGGAAGAACTTACTCCGGAGAGGCTGGAGGTTGTCTCCTCACCGCCACATGCCCACCGTGGCATGGCCTGGAACTTTCTATGTAGACCAGGCTGGCCTACGGTTCACAGAGAACTGCTTGAATCTGCCTCTCGAGTGTTGGGATTAAAAGTGTATGTATTAAAAGTAAATATGCATTAAAAGTAGTATATGTATTAAAGGTAAATAAACATTTTTTTAAAGAAAAATGCCAGGAAGGAAGGGGCGGAAGGAAAAAGAGAGGGGGCTGTGTGTGTAAGTTATGTATGAACACAATGAATTTCACTTTAGTCTTCAGTAACTGCCTCAAGATATCTCATGATATGTGTAAATATTCAAAGTCCAAAACCATCTAAAATCCAGAAACACTTTTGGTCCCCCCAACACACAACCCCATGGCATATACCGATAGTGGTTCACAAATGTGCTAAATCCCTTTGAATTCTTTCTTTTCTCTCTTTCTCTGTTTATTTTATTTATTTTTGTTTGTTTGTTGTTGTTGTTTGAGACAGGGTTTCTTTTTGTAGCCCCTGGATGTCCTGGAACTTGCTCTGTAGATCAGGCTGGCCTCGAACTCAGAGACCCAACTGCCTCTCGAGTGCTGGGAATAAAGGTGTGCACCACCACCACCCAACTTGTTTATTTATTTATTTATTTTTGTAGAGGAGATTGAGATAGGGTCTTGTCATGTAGCCCAGGCTGGCCTTAAACTCAAGCTCCTTTCTAGCTCAGGTTCCTGAGTGCTCCTATAACAGCTGTGTACAACCATACCCCCTTTATAGTCTTGAAAAGTATTGTGCACAAAATTTTAATTTGTATAAAAATTTATCTATTAATACTTACTATATTCAAAATTAAAACAGAATTAAAAACATTTACTTGATACCTTTAAAAGTAATCATTAAAAGTCTATTACATTGCCAGGCGGTGGTAGCACACTCCTTTAATCCCAACACTCAGGAAGCAGAGGCAGGGGAATCTCTGAGTTCAAAACCAGCCTGGTCTACAAAGTTCCAGGACAGCCAAGGCTCCACGGAGAAACCCTGTCTCAAGAAACCAAAACAAACAAAAAACCAAGCAAATAAACCAAAAAGGTGCTGCTTTGCACGCACACACATGGCTGGGAAGGGAGACACACTCGCATCCTTGAAGATAACTGCATCTCCTCTGCTGTTTCACCAAAACGCAGCAAGTCCTCCTTTCCCGAAGGTTCTCTGCCAGCGCGAAATCTGAAACCGCATCAGTGAGCTTGGCTTGCCCACGGCAGTAAAACCCATTGGTCTATCTCACACTTGGAATGACTCATTTCCCAGATCTGAGATTTTGTAACTTTACACATGGGTCACTGAAGGATGCAGGTCTCAACGGTGACACCTTTCATTGTGTGATATTTAAAAAAAAAATCACAGCTGTTAATACCATCTCTGATCTCATCAGAAAAGCTATTAAGTATCAGGACACTGTCAAAGTCACCAGTGGATACAGGTTCCTGTTTTTCACTGGAAGGCTCAGAGTTTGACACTGGTGATAGTTACTGTTTGCACCCCTCCACACACACACACACACACACACACCTTGAAGTGGCAATCACTTTAGAGAATACAGCTGCTCAAGTGATCCAGTCTGACCAATCCTAGTGTCTTTCAGGTGAAAATGGTGTGTCGTCCATCCATCTGTGTCCGTCTGTCCGTGTCCGTTCCCTGCCGCCCCCCCCCCCCCCCCCCCCCCCCCCCCCCCGCAAAAGGTAGTTTGCTGTACTTCCAGCTCTCTCACACTTTCATTGACTCAACCAGGCGTTGGACTTGGATGCACAGCCAAATGGCTCCACGTTTGTCTTGTTCATTCCTAAGAATTCTTAGGGAGATGGCTGGGGATGCGGCTCAATTGGCTGAGCGCTGCCTAGCATACATGAAGCTCTGGGTTCAATCCCCAGTACCACATAAACCTGCATGTTGGTTGCATGTCTCTAATTCTGACCCTGGGGAGGTGGAGACAGGAGGATCCTGAGTTCATGATCATCAGCTGTATAGTGAGTTCGAGACCTACCTGGGCTTTGTGACACTCTGTCTCAAAAAAGAATGAAAGGGTCAGGCCTCATAAAGATTAGTACTGTTTCTGGCTCCGCCTGGGACATTTAAGTGGTTGTGGCATTGTTTTATGAGATGAAAGGGAACAGGGTTGGGGAGAGTCATGACTGGGACTGCCTGGTTCTTACTGGGAGTCCTCATCCTACCACCCCACTGAAAAAGACATGTGGTAGCTTCCAGTTATTATGAAAGCAGTTTTGACTCCACGGGGCCTCTGAGAACATTACCCTGTCCAGGCACTAGCTCGGTTTCTGCTGTCTGCCAGGACATGGTGCTTGTCCTGATCCAGTTCTTACGCATTCTTGGCTGCTTTGGTTCAGCCCCTCCACATCTGTTTCCTGCCTCTGAATTGCCCATCTGCGGTGGCGAGAAGCAGGGCAGGTATAAAGGCTTTGGGGGGGGGGGCTCTGGTGGGGGAGGATGCCCCATAACCCTGACTGCTCTGCAGCCCAGTCAGGGGACCCTAGCAGTAGAGGAGGCATTCTCCTGGTTTAGAACCGTCTCTGTGGTGGTTTTGCCTCTCCTTAGGGCTCAGACCTATCTTGAACTTGGCTCCCACTACCTCCTGCTGCACAGTGGTCCAGTTTCCCCGGCAGACACCTGCCTCTCACTCAGGGTCCTGGAGCCAAAGGCAGTCTTCCCTCCTCCTCCTCCCCGCTGCGGTCGGCTTCCGCCTCCCTCTCCTTCCACTCCCCTCCCCCAACCCCCTCCCCCAGCACGGCAGCTTGTCCAAGACACTGAGTTTTGTCCCTTCCATCGGGGCACCCTGAGAGTGAGAGAAAATAGCTGTCCAGTGAGGGGGGGTGGGGAAGCCTCTTGTTTTCACCTCTCAGGACTGGTTTTCCCAACTTTCCCATCCCAGCTACTGCGGAACAAAAGGCCTTCGGCCCTGTGTGCTGGGCCGGGCCCAGCAAGGGGACTCACCAGCGCCTCTTTATTGAGTCTTCAAGCGCAGGCCAGGCACTCCATTAAAAAGCCATTCCCTTTTGTGCTGCTCGGCCCCCAGCTGTCCCCCTCTCATGTGACAGTCGGTCACAGTTGTAAAACAACAACACACAGAGTTGGCAACTAACGAGGCTTTTTTTCAAGCCAGGGTCTCCATGGCAACCTCTGTCAATCACCCCTCAGGAGCACTTTAACCTGACCAAGAGAGGGAAATAAAAAAATAAAATAAAATAATAATAATAATAATAATAATAATAATAATAATAATAATAATAAAAGAAGAAGAAGAAGCCAAGAAAGAAAAAGTAGGAAAGAGAGGCCAGTAGACAACCGGGGAGGGAGTTCAGGAAGTTTCTAGAACACACATGAAAATTTAATCAGTTGGGCAGGTGAGTGACAGGGAGGGGAACAGCAGTCATGTTAATTTTCTACATTCCTCCTAATCTTAGGAAGACTCCTAACGTTGTTCTGTGGGCCATACAATGATGGACCATGGTTGTCTGTGGGGAAGGCAGTCTCATGGGCAGTTACAGGAAATAGATGGCACCATGGGCCCAAACCCAGAGGTGCCCAGTCGATGGCCTTAAGCCAATGGGGACAGCCATTTGGCACTTGGCTGAAGCCCACCAGGGTGCCCAAGCCCTTCTATGTGTGCCCCAGTGCCAATGGGGAGAGCCCACAGTGTGTGGTTGGCATAGTGCCAAAGGGACACTTGAGGGCCCCCCTGTCCTCTGTGCCATGGAGGGGAAGGATCAGACCTACCACTGTAATATGTTGAAAGGGATGCCCAGTGTGGTGGACAACAGTAGGCCTCCTCGTTCTTCACGTGCTGCTGTGCCAGCAGATGCCCGGTTCCTGGGCACGTGGCATCATGCCCAGGGTGAGTTCAACCTTCTGAATGTTGGCATGATGCCGGGGCATGGAAAGCCTGAGTTCTCCCCCACCCCCCACCTTGCCCCCGACACTCATACATGCTGTCTGGCAGCTAGCCAGGGACTCCACAGGTTCCCAGGTCTGCGCAGTCTGGGCATGGGCTGTGCCAGCTGCCTGGTCCTTTCTGCTGCTTCTGATTGGGAGGAAGGCAAAGGCTGGCTTCGTGGGCCAGCCTTCATCCCTCAGTCTCCAGAAATCTAGTATGTAGACACTTGGTCTGCTTGGAAGTGGTGAGAGATTAGAAGTTCCTATGGCTGCCGCACCTTGGGGGAGGGCTTTTCTCATTCTGGGAGTCTAGAAGAAGCTCAATCTGAGGCGTGAGTAGAGCAAGGAAAGTGATCCTGGGGCACAGAAACTTCCAGAAATGGGGAATCAAGGGGGTATTGGCTCAGAGCACTGTGGGACAGTGCTGGGTTCCCAGAACCCCAAGAGAGTAAGATGCTTAAAGCTAAGTGTTGGGAGGCTGGACTTCTTTTTCTCAGACTTACAGCTCTGGTACTCAAAATAGCAGTTATAGTTAGGAAGGAGTAGGCAGATGCTGGCCCCAACTATAATGCTGGGTTTCAGGGCAGTTTCCTTTACGTAAAGGCTGTGAGCGAGGCTCCCATGACAGGTGACTGTCTCATGGCTCTGCAGCCCGTTTGCCACCATACCCTCGTCACTCCCCTGACCCTGTCTGGACCGTGTAGTAGACTATTCCCTGCCTCTGCCCAGCTCAACCACATATCTCCCTCTGCCTCTCTGTCCATACTCTTTCCACGCCCGGACCCAGGCTCCCACGACTCCCCTCTCTATCTTTACTCAGTCCTGTATCCTCCTTACTCCAGGGCGCTGCTCACTTCCAAAGAAGAAGCAAAACCTCTCTGGTTGACTCTTCTCATAGCCCCCCCCCCCCCCTTTGTCCCAGCTTTCACAGCGGGGAAGCTGGCCAGGGACTTGACACAGTGCCACTTAAATGACATCTTAGTGGGTTTACAGCAGCTGACTCATGCCCAGAACCCACTTCTCTAAGACAAGACACAGATCAAGGAAGATGCCCGGGAGCCTAGGCACCTGTTACCTCCCTCCATCCTTTCAGGAGAGTCCCATGTGCCTGTTTCGGGAGCACCCTCCGGGGACTACAGTGGCCTTGGCGGGGGTGCCCCCCATCTGTTTCTCTCCTTTCCTGGGTGCCCTGGGAAGCTCCTGCAAGAAAGGAATGCTAGCAATCTGCTGGTGTAGTGAGCTGGCACGGCACCCAGGCAGGGCTGTGCTGTGCCAGAGCCTAGTAAAGACATTGGCGAGGGCTGCCTTCCCCATGCCTGGAGTTTCCTCCGGCCGGGTTGGCATGTGGCCTTCAGCTCGGCCTGAGGCAGAACAAGGACAAGGTGGCCTCCTCATCAGGCCCTAGAGGGCTGCGTCTCCTCCTGCAGCTACAAAGAGGGGAACGTGGTGGCAGTGGCGCCAGTTTGTAGAGGAGAAATAGAGCGGGTGGGAAGGACAGTGTCCGGGACACTTGCTACCAATCGTGGCTCCAAAACCTGGAGACCAGACTCCACCTCTCCCAGCCTCCTGTTCTCCTCTGTAAACTGGGGTGTGAACTAGCTCCTCTGCCATTTAATGAGTCAAGGTCTGAAAAGGCTTCATTCTGCCTGGGACATGGTCAGCCTTTGCTAAGCATGAACTTTTTTTTCTTTCTTTCAGTACTGTTGAACCCAGGGCTTCTGTATGCTAGACAAGTACTCTACCACTGAGCTAGACTCCTGGGTTTGTTTTGTGTTTTCAGATGTGTGTGTGTGTGTGTGTGTGTGTGTGTGTGTGTGTGTGTGTGTGTGCAGAGATGCTTCCTTGTGCATGTGTTTGTGGGGAACAGAGGTGACTTTGGGTATCAGCCCCCGTCACTCTCTCCTTGTTTAATGGGTTTGGGTATTTTGCCAGCATGTATGTCTGTGCACCACATGTGTGCCTGGTGCATGTAGAGGCCAGGAGAGGCTGTTAGATTCCCTGCAACTAGAATTACAGACAGTGGTGAGTCACCATATGGGTGCTGGGAATTGAACTCAGGTCCTCTGGAAGAACAGCCAGTGCTCCTAACCACTGAGTCATCTCTCCAGCCCTTCCATCTTATTTTTTTAAAACAAAAATCTCTCACTGAACTTGGAGCTTGTCATTTTGGCTAGACTGGATGGCCCGCAAGCCACAGGCATCTGCCTGTTTCCACCTCACCAGCCCGGGCTGCAGGTGCACTACCACACCAGGCTTTTATATGGGTACTGGGGAGCCGAACTCAGGTCCCCATGTTTATACAGCAGGTACTTTACTCCCCAGCCCCTAAGTTCCAATTTTCATTATTTATTTATTTGTTCTTTTTATTTGGAAACTATGGTCCCATTCCAGTTGCCCAGGATGACCTTAAGGTCGCTCTTTAGCCTTATGATCCTTCTGCCTCGGTTTCTTGAGTAGCCTGGAATACAGCTGCAGACTGGGTTGAACAGGAGCAATTAAGGTGGTTGTGAGGGCAAGAATGTGCCCATCCTAAGGGTGGTTTGAGGTGTGCGTGAGTTAGCACATGTAAAGTGCTTGACTACAGTGGATGTCAGCTATCATCAGTGTGATTACTGTTATTCTTGCTATTTCCCAGTACTCTGAGGTGGAGCTTCCCACTAATCTTGCTTCTGAGTGACTTGAAGAATATAGCTCCCTCCTGAGGTTGCCTGTCCTTCTAGAACTTTCCGCAGTCCCCCTGGCCCATGCAATTATGCATCAACACCTACCCTGCTGTCTTAAGACCCCTTCCCCTCCCCACCCACAACATTGTCCCTGGTCATCACTTACCTGTCCAAGATTCCCTGGGTACTGTCCTCTCAGGAGTTTCCTAGCAAAAAGGGCTTCCCAGGCGGGCTTCTGTCCCTCCCCCCCAGTCCCCCCAGGCCTGGAGTCTAACTGTATATTGTAACATAGTAGCTGAATGAACTTCAGTTTCAAAGGTTAATATCAAAATCTGGAGTGGATTACCTAAAAATTACTTACAACACCATTAAAATTCTGAACTCTTTTTGTTGTGGCTGTAAATTAATTTAAAATGTCAGGTTTTTTGAGAAATCCAATAAGAAATTGAGCCAACAGAGCAATCTGCAAACTGTCTGGCAGAGAGGGAAGTGTGTCTCTTCAATCGACAAGGAAAAATATGGAGCTTAACTGGAACCATATGGCTGAGTACTTGAGAGAAGTCTGCGGAAAGGGAGGGGGAGGGGGAGGGGGCAGGAGCTCAGCTGACAGCCACACGCACACAGCAGGCTGGCTGTGGCCTTGGCATTGGCGCAGGAGAGGGGCCTGGCGGACGCCTGGCACACCGCCTACTTGGCTGCCCAGTGTCCACAGTCACCAGGCAGCCCTAGGCCGCAACTTAGTCAGGCCCATGATCTTAACACTTTCTCTCTATGTCCATTCGGGGTCCTCTGGCCATCTGGGGGCCCTACCCCACCCCTAAGGGGTCCAAACCCCCTCTCTAGGGGGCGAGTCTAGGCACCCAGCTTCCCTGCCCTGGACAGCCACCTGCATGTCTCTGAGGGCCACCTCCCTTCAGTTCTCCATGGGCTCGCTCCAGGCCAACATGTGGTCCCCATTACTCCTGAATTCCCCCAGATTTACAACACATTAAGTAATTTGTAGGTTATTTCAACTTCAATCTGCTAAAGTTGAGAAAATCAAAATTAAATTCAAACCACAAGGAAACTTCAAAGAAAGAAGAGGAAGAGAAAACTTGAGTGCCTTCTCTCCCCAGGTCCCCGTATGTCCCCCTTCCGTCCCCCCTCCCAGGATCCCAGCCAGCCTTCACCCTTGCCTCCCCTTTCCTGGGCTGTCTGTTGCCCAGCCTTCCCCACAGCCTGTGGTAGGCAGTGTCCAGGTGGCTCTTCAGGTGAGTATGTTGTCCAGGGGCTGCTCTAGAACTCATGCCGGGCATAAGGGGTGCTGCTGGTTTGGCAGGGGCAGGAAGGCACTCTGTAGGGTCCTGCACTTTCTGCTCTCTTCCCAGGAGCCCTCGCTGCTCCTGGTGGGTCCTTCCTGGCCTCCAAAGCCTGTCACTTTCCTGACCCATTGGGGGTAATCTTCGCCATGTGGTTGTAGCTCCCACAGTGCCTGGGACAGCTGGCAGCTGGTGGGCACACCTGGCCCCTCCATTTAATAGCTCAGGTTGCTTTACTTTGTCTTCTACCCTTTAAAACAGCCTTGTAAATAAGCAAACACTCGGTGCCAAGCACCTTCGGCATTTCGCCAGGCTGGTAAATATTTTAGTAGTGACTTGGTAACAGTTGTGTTCACTTGGATTCCCTCGGAAAGGTTCTTGGTGCTGGGGAAGGGCCGAGGCTCTGGGAAACAATTTGCTGGTTATTTATACTCGACTCTGACCACGTGGCCTTTGCTCTGTCCCATGAATTAGATGCTGGGGTATTTTTAAAGCTCGAGAGGGCATTTGCCTCACACCTTTCAGCAAAGATGTGACGAACTCCTCCGCTTTCTCTAGAAGTGCCCCGTGACGAAAGAACTCTGGGGTCGCAATTTGGGAAAGTAGACTTATCCCCACCCATAACCCAAAGGGATCTGGGAGACACAGCAGGTGTTAGAGTTTGGCTGTGTCGTTGGTGTTGATCTCCTGCTGGTGTGGTTTGGGAAGAACCCTAAGGAGCAAGGGAAGGAGGGGGCTCTGGGGTTGGGGACCTGGGAAGCCCAGGAAGTATCAAATTAGAGTGGTCATCTGAGATAACCCCAGAAAACAGTTGTGACCCCAGCCAGGGGTGTTTAAGAAAAAGTGCAACAAATGGTTGAATTTTCTAGGCATCCAGTTTCAGAGGACTTGTTATTTCCCTGGGAAGGGGAAGGAGAAGGTCAAGGAAGAGTCCCAGCAGTGGGCAGGAATGAGCCTCTAGCCAGAGCTGCTAATGTGATGCCCTGCTGTCCAGGCCTTCCCTCTAGGCCTGGGCAGGAGCACCTGCAAAGCACAGGGCCTCCCTGCCCATTGCCAGGAAGCTGGTCTATCCAGACCCAACTTTGCTGTGTCCAGTGAGGCCTATGCTGCCCAAGGCAGGGTACCCGGGAAGGATGGGTGAGGCAGCGGGGTGGGCGCGGGCGTCTGGCTTTAATGCTCAGAACCACAGCCACTCACTCCTTTGTTTTATGAGTGGTTTTAATGTACAGATGTGTTCGTTTTAAAGGGGCTCTAAATCATGGCATGGTGAGAGTGAAGTATTGTGTCCCACACCTCAAGGCCCCGCTGGCTATGTGGTGAGCCTCCATGAGGTGGGCACAATCAAAGCAGGAATAAAGCCAGGCTTCTTTCTCTTGGCTAATGTAGACGGCCCAGTGAAAGTGGGTGCCTCTGCGTTGGTAAGATGGGCCCAACGGTGTCTAGAGGACCCTTTCTCTCTTGCCATCTACAAGGAAGGGTGGGGCCTTCCCATTCCAGTTTACAGCTAGGGCGCCATTCAGCTGACCAGCTAGCCTGATGCCACTCCCAGCCGCCTGCCCTTCCTCCCTGGGCTCCTGGCGCCATGATGTGCGCCACCCGTCTGCACCCACGCACACCCTATTGGTGCTCAGCCTCCGTGGGCGCGGGTCAGGTGAGCAGCAGACATTGTAGCAGACCCAGCTCACCTCCTTCCCGGCGGGACTGGTGCCAGGGCTGCGCTCTTCCCGGAAGGCTTCCAAGCTCCCCCGCTCGGCATCCTGCTGAGCCTGTTCTCAGGGGTGCGGGGGCAGATCTTTTTGGGGGGAGAGTGTCTGCCCCATGCTGCCCTGGCGCCAGCTCTCCCTCAAGGCCCCGGTGGTGGAGTCGCCTGAGGGAAGCAGCTGGGCTGGAGGAGCTGCTGAAGTACTTCTGAGATGGGAATCAAGAGGGAAGCCGCCATCTTTCTCGAGCACTCTACCTCTTTAGGAGCAGACACAGAGCCTTGGACCGATCTCTGTTGGCGCTCACTGAATGTTTCTTGCTTGGTGGCTTCTCAAGTTTTGATTTTTGTTTTTATATCTTCCAGCAAGATGCAGAGCCCAACGCTCAGGCCAGATCTCAAGGACCTCCATGACTGCCCAACCTTGTGCGTTCTAGTTCTCTAACACTAAGTTTTCAACCTATTTGGAAAGTTGGAAGAGTTCTATGGGGGGACAGGAAGATAGAAGAGGCCTTCTTTTTGGTTTTCTGAGACATGACATGCTTTGTATGTAGTCCAAACTAACCTCAAATGTGCTTTGTAGCCCAGGCTAGCCTTGACTGATGATTCTCCTGCCTCTGCTTCCCATGTGCTGACATTATGAATGCTAGGGTTATAGGTTGTACCACTATGCCCAGAAGAGGCCTTTGATCACCTAAAATGTTTGACCTCCACAGTAAGAGACCAGTCTAGGTACCTAGACCAAGGTACTAGGCCCCAAGTTTGGTATCCTATGGTGTCCCTTGGTCCTGGCCCCTGTGTGGGAAGAAAGCTACTCTAGAGAATCTCCTGCTGTCTCTTAGCCTTGTGTTTGGAACTACATGGCACCCAGAATGCTCTTGTCCTTTACCAAGCCTCTTGAGCAAGATATGCTTTTTCCCTTTTAGTTCCTCTTGGCCTTTGGGAATAGGAGTCTCTTCTGTCCTCACTCCCCTCCCTGATGTCCCTAGAACAAGGAGGAAGCAGAAGCCATTGGTCCTTTGGAAAATGGTATCATGAGACTACTCAAGGAAGCTGAGGGCCAAGACTGCTGACCCTCCCACTTTGTTGACCACATGGGCAAGGCCAGGGCACAGGTGTCTGCCCATCCTCAGCAGCTGCTTAGAAGACTTGAGAGGTAGCCATAGAGTCTCTGTGTCTTCTGAAGGAGAGGATGCCATACCGCATGAAAACCTTGGTTTCCCCAGGCGGTGTAACTCAGTAGAGTCTATGATGACCCTGAGGTAGAAAAAGCATCATGAAAGACAAGAAAGAGAGACAGGGGTTGGTGACTGAGAGAACCCAGAGAGGCCTCCGGGGACACCGCTTCCCCATAATAGAGGCCTGCCTCGACTTCCTTCCACCGAGACCCAAGATTGACTGGACTGAGGCCATGTGGCCCTTCTGCTTGCCAGACCCGTAGATGCTGGAGCCTGCCCTTCCCACTTTCCCAGTGAGCATCTAAGGCGGAAGGCACAGCCTAGCAGGAGGGATAACCAGTCAAGAGAGGCAGAAGGTCCGAGACAGACAAAGGGGGACCAGGGCCACATGCCTCCACCTCCTCCAGCCCAGCACGGGGTCTCAGGATGAGGGGGACGCTCTGGCCGGTTGCCAGTTGCCCTGTTTCTCCTTGATGCCCGTGTGGAGTGAGTCCTGGTTTCAAGCTCCCTGCGAGCCGGGAATGGAGGCGATCCTATGAAAATGATGATATGTGACAATCAGTCACAGCAATTAGTGTTTTGGTTAACAGGCCTTTTTTGTTTTCTCTCACCCAGACAGAATGTCACAAATAAATCCTCTCCTGCATTTGCATATTAATTGGATCGGAGACGTCAAGCATCTTTCATTAAAGAAAATGATCTGCATATTTGGAGACATAAAATAGTTATTTTGATGGGTTTTTTTTCCTAAGATCAGGGGGTGGGGGAGGTAGGTGAGAGGAGTGTTCCAGAATGGAGGTAGAGTGGAGGCAAAGCCAGCCAGCCCCTGTCTGGTTAACCCTCTGTCGTCTGGACTCGGTGGGCCAAGGTTGAGCAGGAAGATAATTAGTCCGTAAATAAATAAAGGCTCCAAGGGGCCCCTGGGCCGGCTTGGCTGTTAGGCAGAAGGGCCCCTCGCTAGAGTTGTGAGTGAGGAGACAGGCCTGGTGCTCTTGTTCTAAAATACCTCCCTTGTGAGCTAGTAGCTGTCCTGCCCAGAGGCGGGACATTTGCGGAGGCAGCGGGTGTTAGGGCGTGGCCCAGTGTCCACTGGTGGCCTACCTAGCTGTTTCTCTCCTGGCTTTTGCTCACTGGTCGACCCCTTTCTTCTTTCCCCGTAGCTCACCCATCTGTGCCCACTCTCTCCATGCGCGGTGACCTTGTGCTTCCCGAGACTGTCTCGTTCTTTGCCAACCATTCTCCCACCCTGTCCCCAGATGGAAGCTTTCTGGGAACAGCAGAAACAAAGCTTAGAGTCATTATCACATGCACTCGAAATAACCCAGAAAGCTACAGGGCCCATATTAGGGCATGAGCCCCGGGGAAGGCAGTGAATGTACAGTTTTTGATAGGCGACTGTGACTGTCCACGGCATCCTTGTGTCCCCTTCCTGCCTTCAGGAGCCATTTGTTCAGGTAGACAGCAGGGACACCTCACTGAGACAGCTCTGAGCTCTTCAGGTGACATGCCGCTTGCTCTCCGGTCTGCCGCTCCCTGGTACCAGATCCCAGGCAGGGAGAGGTTTAGGTGACATCGATGACAGCGATGACCCATCACCACTTCTTTCTGCGTACATAATATACGTAGAAACTTTGCTTAGGACGCTGCTCTCCATGTCTCCCGTTTCCACAGCCCTCTGAGACAGGCACTCTCATCATGTACACTTTACAGATAAGGAAACTCGACCTCAGAGAGGACAGATAACATGCCTAGAGGTGCCCATCAGAGCTCAGAACTTGCGCCAGAGTGGGGCTCTCTGTAGCCAGGTCGTGGTAGAGTGGGGACGGACGGTGGCCGCGGAGCGCCTGCTCTGACCCCAGCCTGTTACTTGGGCATGAAGATACTCTGTGATGTACTACAGTGGGTTACAAATGTCCTTCTGCATGGGTGGCCCCTTCACCCCATTGAGAAGATAAGGAGACCTGCCATCCCCCTGGAGATTAGAAATGGCTGGGGGTGTCTTCTGTGGCTTTTTATTTATTTATTTATTTATTTATTTATTTATTTATTTATTTATTTATTTATTTATTTATTTTTTGGTTTTTCGAGACAGGGTTTCTCTGTAGCTTTGCGCCTTTCCTGGAACTCGCTTTGGAGACCAGGCTGGCCTCGAACTCACAGAGATCCGCCTGGCTCTGCCTCCCGAGTGCTGGGATTAAAGGTGTGCGCCACCACCGCCCGGCTTATTTTTTTTTTATTATTATTATTTTTTTTTTTTGGTTTTTCGAGACAGGGTTTCTCTGTGTAGCTTTGCGCCTCTCCTGGAACTCACTTGGTAGCCCAGGCTGGCCTCGAACTCACAGAGATCCGCCTGGCTCTGCCTCCCGAGTGCTGGGATTAAAGGCGTGCGCCACCACCGCCCGGCTTTCTGTGGCTTTTTAATGCCAGAGATGTGTCTTCCACTCACACAGTTTATATACAATTTTGCTTAGAATTTGAAAGTGCCCACCACGGCTGTTTTCACACTCCTCAGTCTTCCCCCTGTGTGCCTGATTCCTAGCTCAGTGTATTCGCAAACACACACTCACACACACACTCACAGAAACACTCTCTCTCTCACACACACACACATACACACACACACACACTCACAGAAATACATACTCTCTCACACACACACACACACACACACACACAGGCACATGTGCCGTTGACCGGCCTTTCTTGTGTCTTGGGTAGTTGGACCTGGATGTCCCATGGAAACCTGTGGTTTGGTATTGCTCCCCCAGTAGCCGGACTCTAAGCCCCTCCAAATGCCAACTAAAGGGGTCTGTACTTGAACCAGGTACCATTGCCCCCACCACAGAATCGGGGCTCTAAAAGGGTCTTCTGAGCCAGGAGATGAATGAATGCATCCCAAAACACCTGACTACTGGGCCCTAGCTTGCTCCTTGGCCACCCTCTGGCCCTCTGTGACTTCCAGCTATACCTTCTTCTGGCAGATGAGGAACAGAAGCAGGGGTCTAGTGTCCCTCAAACTTGGGGATTTTGGATTAGGGGCCTGAGGTGCCCCTAGGGAAGCAAATGGCTAGGCAGGGTGTTTTCTGGAGTCTGGGGGAGCCCTGGAGCAGCTGTTTCTGTTAATGCCAAGCAGCCGAGTTGGTTTAATATGGTTGTAGCTGCTGCTTTGATAAATCAAAATAATTAAAAATAATAAATTTGATTCTTCAACCAGCAAGCTATGTGTGGGCGCAAGGCCTGGGCTCTTGAGTTAGGACTAGGGAGGTGGGAGAGGACCCTGGAGCACAGGAATCATGGAATCATAACTGAGGAAATGGACGGAGCCTGACCTAGGGGTCAGGTCTCAGAATTGATTAAGGGAGAAATGTCTTTCATGGTAAGAGAATCAGCCAGACAGGCCAGAGCCGCTGCTGGCTTTGCCCCTGGCTGTGTGGAGTTGGGCCAACCTTGGTTTCCTCATCTGTCAAATGGCGTGATAGTGCTGTCGGCCTGTGGGGCTGTGTCAGAAGTCAGGACTCCTGAGCATGTGCTGAACAGTCAGGCCCCGTGGGAACACAGCCTTCATCCTCCCCACAGTAAAGGGGCCTCAGTATCCCCTCTTGTCTCCTCTTTGTACCAGCTTTGGCTACAAGCACAAAATCCCAGTTCCCAATGCCTAGGCTGCCAAACAGACCCACAACTTCCGGGGTCTTCTCCTCCTTCCTGCCTGCTGTTGTCCTAACACAGGATTGTTCTGTTTATGAGGACTCCCCCTGGTTCAGGGCAATTTCCAATGGCAGTATTCCCCTGGCTCCAGAATGGGGTCAGGAAGCAGTGTGCCACACCCTGGGGCCAGCCCTGGGTTAGGGGTTCCAGCAGCTCTGACTGGGAAAAGCAGGATCTAGAAAGAGTTTGCCTCTGTCCCCCATTCCCTGCCCCCACCTCCATCCTCAGGAGCCGTATTTGGTGTCAGAGTAGCTGGAAATCTGAACTGAGTGGAAAGGGGTGAGGACAGGGAGGGGCAGGGTGTCTGTCTCTTTAAATGCACTTTGTGTCAGTGTGATAAGGAATTTGATGGCTTTATCAGAAATACCAAAGCTTTATTTAGCAGGGTGAGGCTCACACCACTCAGCTCCACACAATCCGCTGATAAATAGCAAAAAAAAAAAAAAAAAAAAAAAGAGGGGAAAAAAACCAATAACTCACCAACACCCCAGCTTAGCAGCCAAGGAAAGATGAGGCAGAGAGGAAGACACTAAGGCAAAATTGGAAGTTTGGGGGGGTCAGGGATCTCACTAAGCAGGGGAAAGGAGCAGAGGAATCTGCGGTGGAGTTCTGGAAAGTGCTGACAGGCAGACATTGATCTGTTCTCCAGGGGAGGCCTTTTCTGTTACTAGATAAAGCTACTATGATGATTGTCATTCTCCAGAAAAGGGATTTATTAAAGGGCCACGCCCTCCCCGACTGCTGTTCCCATTGGCCATTTTTCTTTTCTTTTCTTTTTCTTTTTCTTTTCTTTTCTTTTTTTTTTTTTTTTTTTTTTTGGCTTTTCAAAACAAGGTTTCTCTGTGTAACTGCCCTGGTTGCCCTGGAACTCATTGTAGATCAGGCTGGCCTCAAACTCATAGAGATCTGGCTGCCTTTGCCTCTGGAGTGCTGGAATTAAAGGCGTGCACCACCACCGCCTAGCCCAGTTGGCCACTTTTCTCTCCTGCCCATTTCCCTACCAGCCCAGCCTGTTGTCCAAGGGAAGTGGAAACCCTCGGCCTGCAATGCTGGTCTTCCCTTAGGACCTGATGGCTGAGCTGGTGAAGGCCAGAGCAGCCTTGGGGTGATAGAAGAAGTTCACCGATACAGAAGAAACTTCTGGGAAGCAGCCCCCTCGCTGCAACACTGGGAAAGAAGGCCCTACTCCTTACACAAAGCCAGGGATCCAGAGTGGGTGGGCTTCAGAAGTCCATGGAGGGACAGGTGGGACTCTGTGCTCAGGGCCAGTCTCAGCCTGGGTCACACAGGGAAGCAGGGAGACTATGGCATGACCTGCCTACTTGTGGCATTCTAGAACATTCTCTTCTTCCTTTTTTTCTTCTTCTTTTGAGACAAGGTCTCCCTATGTAGACTTGACTGTCCTGGAACTCAATATATAGACCAGGCTGGCCTTGAACTTAGAGATCTGTTTGTCTGCCTCCTGAGGGCTAGGATTAAAGGTGTGTGCCACCACTGCTGGACTCAGAATATTCTTTGATACTTGTCAACTGGGCAGCTCTTGAGCACTCCCTCCCATATCCTGGCCATTCTAGATTTTTCCTGCCTTCAGTGGCTTCTCTATTTCTTCTTCCTCAAACCCTCTCGTTTTCCCTCTCCTGCTTGGGAACCCCTTGCCCCTGGCCAGCTCTATGGCCAGCATGAGGCTCAGATACTACACTCCTGGATGCCCTCTTGGGTGTCTACACTCCTGGATGCCCTCTTGGGTATCTACACTCCTGGATGCCCTCTTGGGTGTCTACACTCCTGGATGCCCTCTTGGGTGTCTACACTCCTGGATGCCATCTTGGGTGTCTACACATTCCTGGATGCCATCTTGGGTGTCTACACTCCTGGATGCCATCTTGGGTGTCTACACTCCTGGATGCCATCTTGGGTGTCTACACTCCTGGATGCCCTCTTGGGTGTCTACACACTCCTGGATGCCATCTTGGGTGTCTACACTGCTCCTTCTGCCCCCATGAAGATTTTGATGGGTGTAAAGCAAGTTTAATTTGTGGGCCCCACCTATATCTCTCTATCTGTCTCCCAAAGGTTTTGCCTCTTCTGTTTGTGAAGTTTCCGGGGGGCACAGAGGCAGGTTTGAACACTCCGTGCCCAGCCATCAGCCACATGGATAAGGAGTGGAGAGTGGTGGAGAGTGGTGGAGGCAGTGTCTAACTAACCCTTTCTCATGACATCCCGGTCCAAGAGAACCCAAGGCTTGAGTCCTGGCCACAGGCCCTGCCTCCTCTCGGTTCAAAGCTGCTTTTGCTATCATAGATGGCAGGTCACCTCTCAGTGACCAGCAGAGTTGGTTGGAGGGGAGAAGTCTTTGCCCCATAGGGCCTCCAAATGTGACAGAGGAACCAAGGCATTCTAGACCTTTCCAATAGGAGGGACAAAGGCAAAGGGTAGTTACAGGAACCCGGGCTAGGGTTGGCTGAAGACCACAGTGGCCAACTTTGAGGCCCTCTCCCCAGAGCCATGGTGTAGTCTAGTGAGGCCTGAGGGCCCTTCTAGTAAGCTGACCAACAGGGAGTCTGAGCAAGGCTGGGCCAACAGGCTGAGGGCCAGGCAGGTCACCTTACAGGCATCCCTGGCCTTTGGATGGTGGGGCAATGGGATTAGCTGGGCTGTTGGGTTGTGGAAGTTCTGGGTGGAGAAACAGGGGAGCTGGGGGAGGGGGATGCTGGCCAGGGCAGAGGCTGGAGGAAGCTGCAGAAAAGGCCGAGGCCCAGACAGACAGGAGGCATAAATGGAAGTGACAGGGTCAGGCCAGACCTTTGTCCTGCAGCCTGATTAGAAAGCCTGCCCTGGATTTCTGAAACTTTGGGATGTTGTCGGACAAACTGGAGCTTAATTCTGTCAGAGCGCTGGGGAGATTAGAATTGACATCCTGGGAGCACATTCCTGGCTGGGCAGAAATCCAGCCCCCGCTGGGAAAAACCTGTGAAAGCATGGCCAGCCTATGGTGGCGGTGGGGGCGGGGGGGTGCTGTCAGCACCGGTGGTCACTCCAGCTTTGGGGACTGGAGCCAGGAGCCTCTGGAAGGCTGGTCTGTTTAGACAGGATGTGTGGAAAGAATGGAGGCTTGGCCATTCCTGACGCTGAGCCTTCTTTCCTGGTGGCACTGCCTGAAGCGGAGCTCTGAAGTTGAAGTCTATAAAATGGGCCCCGTCTGTCTTCCAGACCCCTGGAGCTTTTCTTTCCTGCAGAGTAACCTTGGGAAGGCGAGAGGGATGCCTCCCACTGAGCTGTACAGCAGCCATGGCCTGGTGGATGGCAGCATGGGTTGTCTGGTTGAGTTCCCCTGGGGAAGGGGGCAGGCAGTACCCATCAGCAGGTGGACTGAACAGAGTATGTGGAAGACCTCTGCCACAGTACCAAGAGGATCTCTTCCACCACCGGCCCAGTTAGCCTCCAAAACCAGGATGTGTCTTTCAGGATACATCCAACCTCTCTCCAAGCTCCCAGGAAGCCTCCATCCGGACTAACCAAGCAGAGCGTGACAGGCAAGACCTCTACCACGAGTCACTAGGCAGGATGGCTACCCTCCCGCCAAGAGATGGGTCTGGAGGATAAGATTAATAAGCACCATAGCCCCAATCAGGCTGCTCCCAGTACCCCTCCCCACTTCCTTCCTGACTCTAATGACTTTTAAATATTGGTAAATATTTTGGCTAAAGCAGGATCTCGTGGCAGAGAGCAAGGCTGTGTGCAGTTTAGGACCTACAAATTATTTATTAAAGATCTGAGATGCAGCGCAATTATGTGGAAAGAACCCAAAAAATTAAATAAATAAGTAACAAAATAAATAAATAACAGCCCCACTGGCCTCTTGAAGGCTTGGGGAGCTGCACACATGATTGCCGGCTTGATGAAATCCCCCCGGATGTAATGAGCTGATTTTTCTGCTGTTAATATTGCATCTGCTGATGAAGGATTCGTTAGGATAATGGAACGAAGCTAAAATATAAATGACTCCCTGTCAAGAAGGAGCTTTTGTTTGTTGATCTCCTGACAGTTCCCGGGCCAAGGCAGGGGTTTCTGTGAGCACACGCATTCAGGAACGGGTGGAAGGGATGGGGGACGAGAGCTCAGGGGACCCCCAGAGTACTTGGCTTTCCCCTACACCGCCCGTATCCTAGGCTTTCCCTTCGGGTTGGACTGCCTGACCTTGGGAAGCCCTAGAACCCTGGGGGGCGGGGAAGTCATCAACTTGGAGCCCTGTGGAGGGAGCTTGTTGCACAGGGACCCTGGGTGGGAGCAGAAGTTTCTGCCTAGCTGGGCAGAGAGATCTGCAGAGGCGGGGCTGGGGGTATGGGGATTTGTAGCACTGTCTGCTGCCTGTGCATGCAGGGAAGCGGTGTGTATGGGAGATGGAGTCACCTGAGGGAGGGTATCCTAAGGGGAGGTCCATGGGGGAGCCGCCTAGCCTTTCCTCCGCTGCCGTTCTAATGTGCCTCCCTCCTCCCTCTCTTCTCTCTCTTTCCCTTTCTTTCTTCCTTTCTGACAGAGCCTAGCCCAGGATGTCCATGTAGCCAGTGATAACCTGGACCTTCTCATCTTCCTGTCTCTATCTCCCAGGTGCTGGGCTTACACACGTGTACCACCATACCCGGTTTACGGGTGCTAGAGGCCACATGCACGCTAGACAAATGTTCGATCAATTTAGGTGGTACGGGGTACCTCAGAGGGTGACTTAGTTCCTTTCCAGGGCTGGAAGGAAACGGGACTCATTTGAAATTACCATGTCACCCTCCAACCCCAGCTTGGATCATCCTCCGCCTCGGCTGAGTTCTCATGTTTGGTACCTTCTCTTCCGAGCGCCGGTTGGATCGTGTATTTTATTATGGTAAATGCACATTCTCTAAAGTTTACCAATGTGACCATTTTTAGTGCACGTTCAGTGGCATTAGGTACACTCACAAGCTGTACAGCCATCAGCAATATCTAGTTCCAGGATGTATTTATTTATTTATTTTGGTTTTTCAAGACAGGGTTTCTCTGTGTAATCCAAGATGTCCTGGATCTCACTCTGTAGACCAGGCTGGCCTCGAACTCACAGAGATCTGCCTGTCTCTGCCTCCTGATTGCTAGGATTAAAGGCGTGCAACCCTGCCCCGCAAGTTCCAGAATTTTTTAACCACCCCGTACAGAAACCAGTAATAGGTCATCCCCCGACTCTTCCCTTCCCAGCTCCTGACAATCACTAGCTATTCTCTCTAGTCACTATAGTCTAGATGTTTTGTTTTTTTTTTTCTTTTTCGTGTAACTGGAATCATACAATTTATAACCTCCCCCGTCTGGTATAACCTCATTCAGATGTATGAACGTTGTAGCATGTGTCAAGTCTTTGTTACTTTGTACAGCTGTATAATAGTCCAGAGTGTACATAGACCATCACTGTTTACTCTTTGCTCAGCTAAGGGGAGCTCAGACTGTGTCTGCCTTTTGATTGTCCTGAAGGGCGCTGCTAGGGACAGTTGTGTCCAAGTGTTAGGAAGTCTACGCCTTGGAGTAGGACTGCAGTCTCTCCCACAAAGGACCTCAGGAGCTAACATCACGGGACAGCTTCTTCATGTGTCAGAACTGCGCTAAACATTATTATGCTGGGCCTTCATGGCAGCTGGTAATAGCCAGGCGGGGTAGGATTCAAACCCGACTTCCTGACCCCGTTCTTCTGGCTGCCTGTTCTGTCTTCCTTGTGCCTGGCATCTCTCCGCTCTCTGGGAAACAACTGCAGAGACTGGATGGTTTGTGGCAAGGCTAGGGGCAGTGTCATCTCTCTGTCTGTCTGCTGAATGGTTCAGCTCAGCAGTGGCACCGTGCCACACACACACACACACACACACACACACACACACACACACACACACTCAGTCCTGAGTGGAGACTGAGTTGATACCTCTGAGCCCTTGCTAGCACAGGGAAAAACCTTCTTACTGACTCCTTGGCCAGCACCACCTGTCACCTTGACCCTTGAGGCCCTTAGAAAAAACGGGATTGTACCAGGCCACCAACTCAGACCCTTCTTCCTAGAGAGAGCAAAGGCCTTGTCCGGGGATAGAGTTGAGGCACTGTTGTGGTAGTCAGGCAGGGACACTGGGAAATAGTGACGTTTCTTTCTCCAGAGGGGGTCCCAGGAACAGAGAGGGGTGGCTCTTCTCCTTGAGAAACCAAGGCAGGACCTCCACCCCCATCATCTTTAAAGCCCTGGCTGGGTGAAAGAACTGCTTGAGAAAGCATCCACACAGGACAGAGAAGTGAGAGGAACCAACGCCAGCACTGAGCACGGAGGCAGCGTTACCAACTGCAGGATGGACGGGCCAAGCTGGGCGCGTCCTGCTCTTCGGGTGTATTACTATTATTAAAAACACTCCTTGAGGGGGTGGAGGAGATGGCTCAGTTGGTAAGATGGCCGCTGTGCAAGCATGAGACCTGAATTCAGATCTTTAGCATCCAAGTGAGCAGCTGGCTGCAGTGGCACATGTCTGTAATTCCAGCACTAGGGGGTGGACACAACAGGATCCCTGGGCATGGCTGGCCTGCCAGTCTAGCCAATAAGTGAATTCAGTGAGCTCCAGGTTCACCGAGAAACGGTCTCAAAAAAATAAGGTGAGGGGCTGGAGACTTGGCACAGTGGTTAAGAGCACTTGTTCAGCTGCATTTCGGTGGTGGCGGCGCATGTCTTGAGTTTGAGGCCAGCCTGGTCTACAGAGCTAGTTCCAGGACAGCTGACGCTACACAGTGAGACCCTGTCTCAAAGAAAGTGGTGGGGGAGCGTATTTGTCATTTTGTTGTTCTTGCAAAGAACTCAGATTCAATTCCCAGCACCCACATGTAGGTTCATCATCTCCTTGGGCAACAGGCACACATATGGTTCACAGACGTATATGCAGGCAAAACACTCATATACAAAAAATAATAATAATAAGGTGGAAAGCAATGGGAGCACCCAGTGTCAACCTGCTCTGGCCTCCACATAGCTGCGTACATCTGAAAGGAAAGTGTTGGGCAATCCCTTCCCTGACTCTAGTGGCTAGGCCCTCCCTCTTGACCATGTTTGATTTCTCAGGATTCTGGCCAAATTCCAATCAAGAATTTGTGGGAGAAACCACAGAGCCAATCTAGAGCCCATTCTAACTTGACGCTGGCCAGCAGAGCCACCTGCCCCTTCTGGCCTGGAGGCCTTGGTCTCCTCTCCCTGCGCAGGGACAGGCAGCCTGCTCTGGCTTCTGCTTCTGCTGTCCGGATCCAGCCCCTGCCCCACTGCACCGTACAGAGCCGGCAGCCCCTTCACTGGCCTGCTCAACACTGTGTAAAAGTTCCAGGCTTTCTTTGGACTGTTTCGCCTGGTTATGCCGTGACTCTGATACACACCCTGGCAGCCTTGCGGGGTGCGGGGACAGCTGGCCCCTGGATGTCGCCTTTCTCTTTCAGCCCTCCTTCCCTGTATCACTTTATCTTCTTTCTTTCCCTTCTATTCCTCCCTCCCTCTCTCTTTTTTTTCCACTCTTTCAACATGGTTTTCCTAAAAAGTTTTTTAATCAATCAAATTTGAGGCAGAAAATAGGTTTTGTCACGCCTGGTCCCGGGATAGTGTGACTCTCACTCAGGCTCCTGACAGCTCCTCAATGCAAGAAGGAGGCCGAACAGAATATTTCTCCGGGAAAGTGCCCGTTTCCATGACACTGCCCCTCGTTGTCTGTGCTGCCCCCTCCTCAAGCTGCCGGGCTGACATGGCCCCAGCCCTTGTGAAAGGCCCAGCCGGGGGAGGGTGGATGAGGATGGGGAGGTGGGCTGGGGTAGCAGGGGGGTGGGTAGCCAGGCGGCCCAACAGCTGTCCTGAATCTCCATGGCCTGAGAAGGCTGGGGAGCAGGTTGGAACCTCAGACAGGAGCCTGGCCTGAGGGAGGCCATACATATAGAGCCAGGCAGCCTGTGGGAGAGACTGTGGGGCCAGATCGTAGAGAGGTTTCAGCTCTAAACAGAGGGGACCTCACGGGAGTGGGGCTCCTTCAGGCCTTGGTATGCTGTTCCTAGCACATCTCCCCACTCCCCTTTTTCTTCTACTCT